>NC_030437.2:6751296-6896296 GCF_001660625.3 Ictalurus punctatus
GTAAATCAGTACAACTGGCTTGTGGTACATGTTATTTATTTGTTCAGCACTTGAGTTCATTTTAAATAAATTTTGTACAAAGTAATGCAGAGCCAAACCATTGTTTATCGCTTACTAAGCTTTGACGTTATACAATGATGTTTGGGGTTATCTGAAAATGATTACCCTGAATTATCTCCTGACCAATAAGTTAAGGGACAGGTTTGTCATCATACCCTGAGAATGACTCCAGAGTTATTAGCAGGAAAACTACCCCCACCTCTTGGCCCCCTGACGTCACCCCCAACCTGACAAGTCCTTATAGGTGGACGCCTTCAAATTCATAAAATTCATAGGATTCTTCACAAATGAATGAACACAATTTTATACCGATTTCCTCATTATGCAAATATGCACAACATCGAATTTGGGCCAATTAGGTCCCCCCACAGATCCAAATTCACCCGTTTGTGCTGTAATTGCAGGCACTATCACATAATTACGTGGCTAATTGGGAATATTTGTGGCAGATATAGCAAATTCAAACTCAATTCGTTTTTAATTCAACTAAACACGATACGCCGTTACCTGATTGAAGTCTAATATCGCCAACATTGTGTGGGGATTTTAGGACTTGCCATGTTATTTGCATAAAAGGCTCAGAAATACCGATTGACCAAATGCATTTATCCTAACGTCAAAGTATATTGTTAATGGTTCTTTAAAAGCCACTTTATTTGCATATGTGATATGACTGGAGTGATATGTGGAAAAGGAGGTCAAAGTAATATAGGCCATGGGTGTGGGGGGGGGGGGGGGGGGGGGTTAGGATGTTAAGAGGTTAGGCTATTTATAGATTGATGGACATTAGAGGAAATAATGAAATTATTAAGAATTATTAATGTTATAGTCTTCTAAAACTAGTGAGCCTAGATAGATAGATAGATAGATAGATAGATAGATATTAGTGTTCAATAAATACTTAATTAAAATTACAACACATATGTTGTATTTATTATTTTACTATTATTATAAATATTAACGGGATGATTGAGGTTCGCGCAGTCGGCACTGCACGCTCAGTGTGTGTGTGTGTGTGTGTGTGTGTGTGAGTGTGTGTGTGATTTACAGAGGCGCGCGCTCATAAATCCACGCGGCTCGGCTCCTCTCGGCGCAGTGATGATGTCTCCATTACCACAGAAAGGAGAACACACTGCTGCTTGCACCACTGCAAATAAATTTCTTCGTTTTATTCGAGAGGCTGTCATCAAATAGCCGACAGAGACAGTTTATAAGCTATACTGCGGTTTGGGTTTTTTCCCCCTTTCTTTAAATAAACGCAAGGAAGGTAATGGGAGGTTTACATTCGAGAGAAGACATAAATCTGACCCATTATAATAGCTATTATTGCCCATATATATATATATATAATCATCAACAAGGTCGGATTTAAAAAAAAAAAAAAAAAAAAAAGATGTTGATGTCATAAATGTCATCTAAATATATAGCCTATTATGTTTACAGTCGTAAATATTAGTACATGCTGTCAATAGTAGTGATATGGTTTGTTTTTTTTCTTGCATTCATAGTGCATGTGCTTTTATTAGAACACAAGAATAATGAGCTCAGTATGGTAGCAGTGATGATCATAACATAATAAGGCGAAATAGATTGGTGTAGCTTCATTGCTAATAATGCGTAACAGGAAATCCTTCATCAACACTAATTGCTCATTAGTGATTAACTGGACCCTCCATTCGCAAGTCTTTCAAATGCAGCGACACAGTAAGCAACAATTCATGTAAACACAAAGACAGATTATTGGGGTTGTTTTGAAAATGGACATTTTGCATGTATTTCTAAGAATAAAGGAAGAAGTCACTGGTTTACCCCATCTCCTTCGACTGTTTAATATAAATCATATCATTTTTATTAAAAGCAGATTATTGTAGGATTACAGTCTATGAAATAAAGGTACTAAGCTGTATTTGTGTTCCTTAATTGCTGTTAGTGCCATCAAGGGGATATATCTTTTGTACCTATAATATGTAGCTTTTACCTGGGAAGGTGCATGTGGTGTACCTTTAATTAGCTTTAAGACTTTTCAAGGTACAACAGTGCTTTAGAGTCAATTATGTGCCATTTTAAAAGATATACTATATACTATATTGACGTTTCCAGGTAAAAGAAGTTCCTTGAAGGCAGCGATCAGGAAAGATACAGTTTGGTACCATTATTTCTGAGAATGTAAACACAACGCGGGATTAATATGTTTATTTTGGAAGTTGACATTTTTGCACGCAGATTTTGCACGAGAAATCATTTGTTTTCCTCTCTCCTTTTGACTGATTAAAATAAGCGATTAAATTCATTAATCAATGAATTATTACATTTATTTAAAAATTACACGATTATTATTATTATTATTATTATTATAATTATTATTATTATTATTATTATTATTATTATTATTATAGTATGCCTATGTATTGGAACATACGTACATTTATTTACTATGAACATAAGTGAAAGAATTACAGATAAGTACAAGTGGATATTGTAGGGTCTCTCTCTCTCTCTCTCTCTCTCTCTCTCTCTCTCTCTCACACACACACACACACACACAAACACACGCGCGCGCACAAACAGAGAGAGAGAGTGAGAGAGAGAGAGAGAGAGAGAGAGAGAGACAGAGAGAGAGCGCTACTAACTGCTACTTATAGTATGCCTTAAAAGAAAATGGAAGAAAGAAAGAAAAAGAAAAGAATACTGATGCGATAAAATATCGACTAATATATTTTTATTTAGAAACTGAGCGCAATTTATTTTTTAAAAAATTTTTTAAATAGATGTATGTGGTGATAGTACGTTTTGGATTCTCTAAATCATTTCATGTTCTGCTGTGTGTTTTGCCCCATCCTACAGAAAGGGGCGCATCACACCACGAGTAAGGAAAGAGAGAGAGATGAAGACGGGATATTAAGGAACTCTGCAGAGCATCCAGGCCAGAATGGAATGATTGATGGCGGGACAATGTGAGAACAGCAGGCCGGAGGAGGCTGTGGAGATGAGGCTGGATGTGTGACAATGCGAAAGAGCCATCTCCGAGAGCCTCTCGCTCCTCGCCGTCTATTTGTGTGTGTAATCAGTGCAGCCCCCCACTCTGTCAGTGCTGTTTACCCGCTCATTCTCTCTACAAGACATTCATTGACATGGGAGAGATGGGGATAATCTGGTGCAGAAAGCGCCGTCTTTAAAGGGGTTACAGCCAGGGATTGGGTGGTGTATAGTCGAGCTTTCCTTTCCTTACATAGCCGAACACACACACACACACACACACACACACACACACACACACACACACACACACACACACACACACACACACACACACCGCTTTGTTTATTTGCACAGTGTGTATCTACAATCGGTATAGGTGGAATGCACAAAATTATTACCAGCACTTGACCGCTCGCTTAGCCTTGGGGGGGGTGTGTGTGTGTGTGTGTGTGTGTGTGTGTGTGTGTGTGTGTGTGTGTGTGTGTGTGTGTGTGTGTGTGTCATGGTGGGCACCTGGATAGGAATATCTGACATTCATGACATTTGGCTGGTCCCCACGAGGAAGACAGCGTTTTAAAATAATAATAATAATAATAATAATAATAATAATAATAATAATAATAATAATAATAATAATAATAAAAAGAAGAAGAAGAAGAAAATGTTTTTAAAAAGTGTTAATATTATATAATTATAAAGTTATATATAAATATATAAATATATAAATGTAAAAAATAATATTTATTATTATTATTAATATTAGTAGTAGAAGTATTAGTAATACTAGTATAATAATGATAATAATAATAATAATTATTATTATTATTATTATTATTATACGAATTGTTATTATTATTAGTAGTAGTAGTAGTAGTAGTATGATTAGTATAATAATTAGTATAATCATAATAATAAGTTTTAGTACTAGTAGTAGTAGTAGTAGTACTAGTATTATTATTACTATTATTATTATTATTATTATTATTAGTAGTAGTAGTAGTAGTAGTAGTAGTAGTAGTAGTAGTGGTATTATTATTATTATGATTATTATTATTATTATTATTAGTAGTAGTAGTAGTAGTAGTAGTAGTAGTGGTATTATTATTATTATGATTATTATTATTATTATTAGTAGTAGTAGTAGTAGTAGTAGTAGTGGTATTATTATTATTATTAGTAGTAGTAGTAGTAGTAGTAGTGGTATTATTATTATTATTATTATTATTAGTAGTAGTAGTAGTAGTAGTAGTAGTAGTAGTGGTATTATTATTATTATTATTAGTAGTAGTAGTAGTAGTAGTAGTAGTGGTATTATTATTATTATTATTATTAGTAGTAGTAGTAGTAGTAGTAGTGGTAGTGGTAGTAGTACCAAAAGAGAGATTAGGGTTAGATTTAGGTATTAATTAACTGCATTAAAAATGACATCAATGGAAGGTCCTCACAAGGATAGCACAGGTGCGTGCGTGTATGCGTGCGTGCGTGTGTGTGTGTGTGTGTTAACCGAGCACATCTTTACCAGCTGATGTCCTGGCCTACCCCCCTTCCCCAACACAGCATTTAGCCTCCTTTTTCTTGAACATCACTAATTGCTATGCCCATAGTCAAACGCACACACGCACTGTTCACTAATGTTAGCATTGCTATTCAGCAGGCCATCTCTGCATGACCACCCGATCCATAGCTTGTAGATGGACGTGCAGTTGGGGCTCTCTGTCTGTACTGGCTCATCGACAACCCTGGGTGAATCGAGTTAACAACGTGCCCTCCCATAAAGCTGCCGGCTGGGTCACGCATCCATTTCATTTAGCTTTTTCTTCTATAAAAACTGAATTCTAATTACAGCCTAGAATTATTTCATTATTATGATTATTATTAATGCGTTTTTAATTATAGCTAACCACAGTATATTTGCAGTATGTGACCGGAAATGTCATATTTGACCGGAAATGTCATATTTACGTCTTATACAGCTTTGATAGCTAAATAATCAAAGAGAGCAATAATTAAATATGAACATGATTATTTCAAAAATGAACAATTACATAGCATTACAGACATTCCTGCTGCACACTATGATTCAGGATGATGCATTTTGCTATTATCTCAAAAAAGTGCAAAAGTATTGGCATATGTCTAGGCATTAAAGTATAGTATAGTATTTTCCCACTGCACATCCCAGTACTATCATGCACTCTACAGAGCAATATCAGCGTCCTGTTTCAGGGTTGGTATGTGAACAGACATTCATTTGTCCAAAATGTTTAAGGTCGGCTTTGCAGTCGATTGACTCGTCCATATGAAAGCTCGCCGCCGCCCTTCCGGTTTCTCATCGCTTTCGAGGAAGCCACAGTCATGCAGTTCTCTCTAATCGCCACAATTAGTCCTGAATTATCACCGGACCCTGACAGACGTTCCTTGTAACTCTCCTTTATTTTCAAACGGGCCCCTAATCAGCGGCTCTCATTACAGACGCTGATTAAACTGCAAATTATCCAGCAGCGGCCCCTCTCGCGCTAAGAACGGCTCGCTCAATATCAATTAGCGCGCGCGGCGTGTCTGCAGCCTCCGACTGCTCGACGGTGCCACTTATTAGTTTGGAAAACAAGGAAATTACTAAAAAATCAGCGGTCAGGGGGAAAAAATGTGACACGAAAAGGTTTTACGTTTGAAATGAATTCTCTGGTCACTTTAGCTGCAGGGAAGGGGGGAAAAAAGACCCTATGTGATTATACCAAAGAATTAAAATGGCTTAGCTGGAAATATCATTATACCACGTGACCAGTAGCTATACCTCGTATTTAAAAAAAATGGTTAAAGTCATTCATAACAGGGGCGTGTAAGAGCTTAGTTGTCATTACATGCGTAAATTATTATGCTACTGTTATGTTATTAAATGACTTTCTTTGCTAATTTATTTATCACACATGGGAGAACCATCTTCCAATTTAAACTGTTCAAGTTTATGAGATCCTCCTAATATGTCCCAGGCATTTTTAATAAATTGTTGCTTCACTGGGAAACAAGTATGGGGGAATTATTTCCACAAAACCAGCGCCAAGCCACGGGTAATTTATCATCATCTTGTATAGGTGAAGAAGAATACAGGCCAACATGAATTTACACAAAGCATGACTTTCAGCTTGTCATACTTTTTTTTTTTTTTTTTTAATGTAAGTCCTATTCATTGCATAACTCAGGCTACTACACATACTGCTGTTGATTTTTCTTTGGTGATTTTTCTTTAATAATGATTTTATAAAATAGACTGGAAATGACTCCATGTAAACCTGTATAATGGCTGGCACCAGAATTTATTAAATGTAATCAATTTTAGATTAATTAAATTGGTAACTGGCTACAAAATGTATATACGTTATATACATTATTTATTTATTTTTTATTTTTTTAAATTTTTTTACAGTAGAACATTTTATGACCACACTATATTATAATGCATCATAACTACATTGCATAGGCCTAGTAGAAGATATTGCTCTTCAAATAAACACCACAAATGAGTTTTTTTCGTTATAGATGTACATAAACAGCCAACTGATAAAATGTTTTCTTCACTAATGTAAAAACCCTCAGGATTTATATTAAATTACACTCCTTTATTAATAAAACTGACTTGCATAGCCCTGATGCCCAGCAACGCCATCAATGTTGAATTAACACCTACAGAGTTAAAGTAAAAGTATTTACTTGTTCCCAGCTGGATGCATATTAACCCTGTAGGTGTTAATCCATGTTGCATATTGTGAGCAGGGCTTACACTGGGATATAGGAAGTGGGGGGGGGGGGGGGGGGGGGGGGCCTCAACTTATTTCAGTGATAGATAGATAGATAGATAGATAGATAGATAGATAGATAGATAGATAGATAGATAGAATTTTTTTCCATTACTCATTTAACCATACCTTTAGACTTTGTTCATGTTAGTGTTGGTTTGTTTATGTATTATTTGTCAAATTTGTAATTTCAGTGATATTCAAACATCTTAAAGATATATTTGAACTAGCACCACGAATACACGACCAAATGCAGCATAACCACAGACGTTAACATTTGCTTTGGAAGCATTTCCCTTTAAAGCGTTGGTGAACTATATCAGGCAACATATTCTATATTATTATCACCATTTCCCATGCTATAATTTACATTACCATCACATTATAGTACTGCAGCTTTAATTGCCGTTTACACAGACCAAAATCCAAGGTTGTACGTCTGATGACAGATTCAAATTTATTTAAGATTTGTATTCATTACATGTAAGCTATACTGCATCAGAAAGATTTTGTTTTGTAAATAATTAAATTATTTATATTTGACCTAACCTAGTGGAGAAGTGGCAATATACTGACCCTAGGTGTAAATAATAATAATAATAATAATAATAATAATAATAATAATAATAATAATTATTATTATTATTATTATTATTATTATTATTATTATAGTTGTTGTTGTTGTGATAACACCATAATAACATAATCCTTTTTACCGAGCAATTATTACAGCCCTACTTTCATTATAATAAACTGAAGATTGGACAACAACGTCTCTAACCGCTAAGTTAGTCTGCCCCAATCAGTTCCTCCGAGCTTGAAGCTAGCATAACTTTGACATCATCCATTTGGCGAACTTAACTTAGCATAACCTAACAGTGACAGGATGCCTTGATGGAAATGCACTGAAATCCCAAGTAATTGACACAAAATATGACAAACTATTTCAGGCTCTCTGAGCAAAGAACACACATTGCTATGGATGAGCCCCCATAATGCAACTGATTAATGCCGGCTCGCGCGCGCACACCAGCCGACTCCATGAAAAATGAATTCTCTGCTGTCATTCCGACAAGCTAGTAAAGCCGGAAAGAGACTATTAGCACGGAATCATTATCAATAGCGATATTTTCAAACTCTATTATAGCAATCAGGGTGGAATTTATTCAGTAGATTTAGCTCGTTTGGGCATAATTGATAAATAATCAAAATGTGTCAATGCAACTTGCACAAATTTCACTAACAATCAAGTAAAAGCAGCCAATTTACCACCTGACTTGGTACGAATTAGAGCTAAATTGACGATCAATTAATCTTGGGAGGGCCGGCGGTGTATTTTGTGGACAAGCAGCAGAGAAACAGACAGGAAGGAGCAGAAAGGAGTTGAAATGTCGCGGCCTGTCCATTTAATAGTCGTAAATTGTTAGATTTATGGCGTCGGTTAACGGTTTGAGAAAACACACTGATAGTGCTATCACTGAGCAGGAGAACCCATGTCCTGTTCATCACAGCGAGACAACAGATATGACTTCCAAACCATGGCATTTTAGATCATTGTAGATGACCTGCCATTGAAATGAGGCACTTCCGCTTCCGAGTGTCGCTTCCTGTCACAGGGGGGGGGGGGGAATCAGAATTAAACCAGCATATTTAAAAAATATTGTATAAAATAATATAATCGGGGAATCACTGCATGTCTTTAAATTAACATCATAATAAATCAAATTGCAGTAGCAGACACAGTGTTTATTTATTTATTTTTTTTAAATTATCAAAAATAAATAAATAAAAACACGTCTGCTTCGCTTTCAGTTTAAATGCTGCTACTGCAAGAAAGTAATTTCTGTTGCCATATGGATATTTCTCGCCATATGGAGGAGACTGAAATGACCCAGAGTTGTTTGTTTTTTGTTTTTTGGTGTGTTTTTTTTAAATAGGGTTTCACTTCCAAAAAGTAAAAGAGGTAAACAAAACAATTGCTAAACTACTTGCATTGCTGCCTTATTATTATTATTATCCCATGAAAGACATGGCTGATTGAACAACAATTTTTGTTGCGCGAGAGGATTGGTCTGACTCAAATGCATTCTGGTTCACTGTAGCCTTTCAATGTACAAGGTCAGTGAAACTAATTATTTTCAGTACTAATTTGCTGATGCATTAAATTGCATTAGCAGTGTGATTAAGCTGGAATTTAATAATTACCAGCACATGTTCTTAATTTAGCGCAACTCAGAATGACCACTGACCCAAGTCCTCCCTTCTTTCAAGCCATTGATCCACCTCTTTTGAATGAAAGATATAGGATGTAGGTTGTACAAGTTTCTACATTGATATTGATATACTATTGACAAAATATTTGTATTATACTTGCTATTTTTTTTTTAACCTTTCCACATTTAATGCATACCCATAATGCATATAATGGAACACAGGCCTAGTGCATCACTATATGTCATCATTTTCACTTTTATTATTAAGTCTGGAAAAATGCAGGTTATGAAACCGTAAAAGAAATACTGAAATGTAACTTTGAAATCAAAAATCTAATAAACCATATTCAGCTTTCCCAACCTTGGCAGCAATGATTAGAAATTAACACCAAGGTAAACTGGTGCAGGTCCAAGATGAAATTAAGCATTTGTAAAATGCTTCTAGGATATCATGGCCTATATGGGTACAAAATTTACTGGCGATATGATAAACATGTGTCCATCAAACCGAACGTTAATAGAGTGCGTTTGGACAGTTGTCGTGTTCATCCCCTAAAGTCTCATTACCCACCGTAATGGAGGCTAGTTGCTCCGTGACACACCAGAGCTCGCTTTCATTACGGTAATCGCCGTCCAATGCTGATTATTTTATTTAGACCCTTAATTGTATTCTTTCCGGATAACTCACGTTGTAATCGGGTCCACACGGAGGGCACCGAGTCTAATCACGGTTTGAAATGCGACTGGGGTCACCACCTTGTCTGGACGAAGGAGAAGATATCCGTTGAAGCTTGGGGTAGTTACCCTTTTTACAGCTATTGTCCAAGCGACAGCCAGACCAGCACGACATGGAACTAATAATAATAATAATAATAATAATAATAATAATAATAATAATAATAATAACAACAACAACAACAACTATTATCAGAATATGATTACGGTCATAGTAATCTTGGATCAAAAGTATATTATTATTATTATTATTATCATCATCATCATCATCATTATTATTGTATTGTACTTCTTCTTCTTCTTCTTCTTCTTATTATTATTATTATTATTATCATCATTCTTTTATATCGCTTTCTTTAACTTAATATCATGGGACACTGTTTATACTTAATTCTCCTTGCATTTGTAATGAACAACGCAACGCTCTGAGCTTCATTTTTTGTTCTTGTTTATTATTATTATTATTATTATTATTATTATTATTATTATTGTTGTTGTTGTTGTTGTTGTTGTTGTTGTTGTTGTTGTCGATTAATTTCACGTCACGTATTCCACACTATTTTTACAAACATGCTGTAAAAAAATATGTATTTTAATCACTTATAATCTTATCATTTTTAGATCATTTTACTTTATTTTTTATTCATTTTTTGTTAACTTCATTTTTATTCCATTCTCTAACATCAGTATTATCCAAAACATGTGACATGCGCCTCTTAATTCTGAGTGCATACGCGTAAAGGGAAAAAAAAATAATAATTCTGACAGAAATAAAGAGAAGGAAAAACTAACCTATAGATCGTGTCTCCTGTAGGCTACATGCTGTAAAAGATCCCTGCTCGACACGACATGGCTGTTTGCTGTGGGGAATCCACCGGAACCGGAGCTTAAAGCGCACTGACTGCGCGCGCACAGAGCCTCGGCTGAGCCCTGAGCCCTGACGTTCAGAACCTCCGGGCTCGTGTGCAGGGGTAGACATGATGTAGCTACACATCGGCTATATCCAAAACCGCACACTGCAGGATACCGTGCAATAAGTAAAGAAATGCATCATATCCTCGCCATCGCCATGGCTAAACCCCAAATCGCGTTTTGCCATTCTCCATAGTCTGGAAAATAATAACGCTATATAAATCATTTAGACTTTCTATTTGTACGAGTGCTTTTCGCACTCGTTTTGTTTTTTTTTCTTTCTTCGAAAGCATTCGTGAGAAGGCCTGCTATAAAAGGTGGCTTGCGTGCAAATTCATGCAACGCAATACAGTGAAATGTTAGCTTTCCACCGCGCAATGTGAACACTGACCGCGGCTTATCGTGTTAGACTTGTGTCTTTTAGCTGGAAATAAACAAATCACATAAAATGCATCGGCGCTGATTAGTCTACAGGTCCGTGCAAAATGAAGCAACACATTAGACTTTTTTTCCTTCTCCAAAATAAAGTGCATTGACGGTTTACACAAGATGTGCCCTGTATTTAAACACTAGTGTATTATAGCAATTCATAGCCTAATAACCTACTAATCTCACAGTAAATATCGAATTTGGCGCTAAATGCCTCAAGTGCTTAATGGCCTTGAAAATGACTAGTTGGAAATGTACTTTGGATGTGTGGTTAGCTGCCTCAGAGAATTAATCGCATGTGATGGATGGATTCTCCTCAAATAAAGCTGCAGTCTTGCTTACACACACGCAGCACTAAACTGACAAAACGTAAAGCAACCACTCATGGTTTAACCCCCCCCCCCCCCCCCCCAATCGCCTGGAAATATAGGTGCACTGATCCCGCACCCGATTCGTTCCCTTTACGAAAATAGGTGAGGCTCCTATTTGTAACTTCATCACACGTCCATTCCTTTCAGTTTGAAACCTTTCATGGATTTTACCGTTTGCACATTTCGCAACTTTTTTTTTCTTTTTTCAAATAAAACTAGATTTATTATAAACTGTTTGTGCGCCATGATTATGAGCTCATTTATAGCCTACAATAAGGGGCTGATACTATAAATCAGACCTGATATTAAGGAGACAGTAATTGCAGACGCTGCTGGTTTATGGATGCTGCTGGTTGGGCGCGTGAGCTCGCAGAGGCGACATTTCCAGCCTTCAATTCTGATTGGCTCTCATATGAGGAAGCTCACGCGCTCATCCACCTATTAAGCGCCTCCCTGTCTCTCTAAAGAACATTATAATGCTCGCAGCCACCTTTTTTTAAACGCGCGGAGAATTTTTCTTCATTTGGCCACTCTATGCTGTTTAAAGGAGTTAAAAGTTTTAGGGCTAGTTTCGGCACCGGTGCGCGATGCTCTCTCACGCCGATCTCTTGGACACTCGCCTCGGTGAGTTACCGACACCCAACTCCGGTCTTCAGCTCCACTGTAAGCTATGGAGGAACTTTCCATTTATACAATTATGATCGGATTTAGACTTAATGCTTAATCTAATTTTGAACTCGATATTGCAGGCTAATTCATTATCTAGTGAATTAATTACATCTAACCTATTTCATCAACCTTGTCTAAATATTGATAGAGGATTGACTGAGGATCTTATGTGATGCAGTTTGAACTTGTTTGGAATATTTTCGATGCTGGTCATGTTGTTATCCGATTAGAGAAAAGTCCAAATGTTTTCTGTGTTTTTCGTGCCATGGAAAAACTTAATTTTGACCGGTGCTTTTGCAGGGATGAAGGATGCTGCGGCTGAGCTGCTGGGCCACAGGGAGGCTTTAAAGTGCAGACTCGTCGCGGACACCGGACACCCGGGTGATCTGAGCTCCGGACCGGACGCGGTCGAGGGCACCACGCTGCTCCCCGGGGAAGATATAAGCAATGGCGGATCAAACCCCAGCGGCATGCAGCAGGTCGGCTCCAAGGAGCAAGACAAACAACAACAACAAGGGTCGAGTCAGTCGGGCGGACAACAGAGTCAGCAGAAACAGAAACGACACCGGACCCGCTTCACACCGGCGCAGCTTAACGAGCTGGAGAGAAGCTTCGCAAAAACCCACTACCCTGATATCTTCATGAGAGAGGAACTGGCGCTCAGAATCGGATTAACAGAGTCCCGAGTTCAGGTGAGACAAAAAAAACCCTCATGCATCATTTCATTTCATAAGCGACGTATTATTATTATCATCATCATCATCATCATCATCATCATTATTATTATTATTATTATTATTATTATTATTATTATGTTTACTGAAAGCTAACACAAACATATAATCTCACACGGTTGAATTAACAATGTTTATATGAGTACGGCTAAGAACAACTGAGAGTCAATATTTACAATTCAGTGTGTATGTGTGTGTGTGTATATATATATATATATATATATATATATATATATATATATATATATATATATATATATATATATACACACACACACACACTGAATTGTAAATATTGACTCTCAGTTGTGTGTGTGTGTGTATATATATATATATATATATATATATATATATATATATATATATATATATATATATATATATATATATATATATGCATCACTTGCAATATGAGTAAATTGGGAAAATAGATACAAAGTATTAAAGCAATGACAATAAACAATGACAGGCCTATGGTGAGATGTTCTATTTTGTAAAACCCAGTTGTGCAGCTTATATCTATTTGCGTTAAGGATTATTGCGAACAGTAAGTACAATGAAATGTGAAATAATGAAATGAAATTAAATTAAGTGCATTGTGGGGGGGGGGGGGGGGGTATTTATTTATTTATTACACAAATGCAGTGTTAACAATGTTAACAAACAAACAAGTTTAGAAAGCGACTGAGAAATTGTACATAAGAGAATTAAATCAGCCCTTTGCTCATTTTTTTTTTCTGAAATACAAAAACAACATATCAGATTTTTAATATATATATATATTTAAAAATATTTTATGTTGAAATATTTTTCTTTTATATTTGTCAAATATTTACTGTGTAATTCCGCGTGTTCTGAATCTATCTATCTATATATATTGTCGCTTCTTATCTTACTGACCTCCTAACAGTCCCGCAGTATTTTCTTAATATATTTAGTGACTTTAAAAACATTTTCATAATTTACCGCATCATAACAAATATTACATTAGCCATAACGACGTGGGCCGCTTGAAGAAATGTCAGAATGATGCTAATGAGTCGCCAAATGATGTTACTTGTGATTAATTATACTGAACGCGATAATCATCATCAGTCAAAGCAAACGCGCGCGCTCTCTCTCTCTATCTCTCTCTCTCGCGCGCGCGTTCAAATATCAAACGTTATTTTTCACAAAAGAGAAAAGCAGAAAGCCCAGACGCTCGAAAATTGCAGGTCTATTTTGTGAATTTATTTTCGGCCCAGGTGATAAAGCACCTAGGCCAACCAACCATTTGTCTCTGGAATTGGTCTATCAGGCACGACGTCTTCATTCCAGTCAACCAGCAAAATATTATTCTCCAGTTTATGATGGCATAAGAAATAGCATTTCGTTCTGTCAGTGACAAACCTAAGCTTTGGAATCATTTGTGACCCCTTAATTAATTATTTGTCATGGTTTCAATATTATGTTATGCTTGAAAACACAGAAGACCTTTGGGCAAAATGATACAGAGATATTGCTCGGTTTAGAGTGCTTTACATCTGCGCGTGCAGGACAGAAATAAACTAAACATTTCAAACGATGTGGTTTAATAATGATTCAAATGTGGGTGGTGGAATGAACAACAACAACAAAAAAAAAAAACCTTTCATTTGTAGGCCTTGCCTGCAAGCGTGTCTGTGATTTTCAATATTTTTGAATTACTCGAGGTATTCTAGTGATCACGTTTTAGCAAAATACTGGATTACAATTGATTTAAAAAATTGTCTATAAAATACATATCCGAGTCGGATGCAATAGCTTTTTTTTTAATGCACTGCAACAAAGATCATCCAGAAAGAAATCTGTGTTGAATTCATTTTCAGAAGGCTATTATACACACTCAAGGGGTGTTTAAGAGTTCATTTGGCTTGTAAAGGGTTCTTATAGGCTTGTAAAGGGTTCTACTAGTAATCCTTCCTGATAGAGAAACAGTGTTACACGGAACCATTCAGGAGAACTGAAGAATCATGTTCTGAGAGTACATTACAGTGTTGAATTAACCATTTCAGTCTTTAATCAATGTGATATTACAGACTCCATTGGTGTGGCAAGTCTAACGTAAACCCAGGTGCTGTTTTAACACTGATTGTTTTGGGGGGTTTTTCTGTATAAGAAAGCCGCTATATTCGAGCTGATTGTGGTTCGTTTTCCTGCGCAGGTGTGGTTTCAGAACCGTCGGGCCAAGTGGAAGAAGCGCAAGAAGACGACGAATGTGTTCCGCGCTCCTGGCACGCTGTTGCCCACACACAGTTTGCCGCAGTTTCCGACGGCCGCTATGGGCGACGGCTTGTGCTCATTCCACGCCAACGACGGGCGCTGGGCCGCGGCTGGAATGGCAGGCGTTTCTCAGCTGCAGCTGCCGCCGTCGCTCGGCCGCCAGCCGTCCATGGCGCAGTCACTGTCGCAGTGCAGCCTGGGAGGCGCGCCGCCGCCCAACTCCATGGGCCTTTCCAACGGTCTATCGTCGAACGGCTCGGGTCTGCAGTCGCACCTGTACCAGCCCGCGTTCCCCGGTATGGTACCCGCCTCGCTTTCCGGTCCGACCAGCGCGAGCGGTTCGCCTCAGCTGTGCAGCTCCCCGGACAGTGACGTGTGGAGAGGCAGCAGCATCGCCTCCCTGCGCCGCAAAGCGCTCGAGCACACCGTCTCCATGAGCTTCACCTAATCACAACGTCACTTGCGTCCTCGTTTAAAAAAAAAAAAGAAAGAAAAAAAAAAAGATTATTTTCACGGACGGTCAAGAGCCACTCAGGATCCGAGCTCGTAACTGTGAAATTACAAATTGGCAGCCTTAAAGGAAAAAAGCGGAATCTCAACAACATCCGGACGATGTTTGACGCACATGCGCAGTAGTAATAGCGTCCACTTTTTAACACGTATACTTTAATTCACGTGTTGGATACGATTTGTTGTTAATTAACTTGGGTTTTTTTTCTTTTCTTTTTAATGTCTTTAATAATTAATATTCAGTTTCGTATTTATTGACAAGTATTTATTTATTTATTTATCTATCTATTTATTTATTTATTTATTTATGTATTTCTATTCATCATGCTTGTTGATCATCTGTCAGAGAACAGCAGCGCGCGCTGTTGGGTTACTTCACTGATGAGAAATATTCATTAATGTTCATTTTTATATATGTTCAAGGCAGCCACGTGTACTGCATGCTATGATTGGTTTAAAGCATGGGTCACGTGTGGATTTTTCTTTTCTTTCCAATTTTGTACAGGCAACGAATAACATGTATAATGAGTAAATTCTCAAATAATCCGATTCAGCTGCATGTATTGGCAAGAAAGAGCAAGGGAAATTTACATAACGCAAAATGATCTTGAATAGGATACTTGTGTAGATAAAATTAATTCTTGTTACCTGCTGGTCTGTTTGTGATATGTTTGACTTACTGTATGTGCTTATTACTGAAATGTGTTTTTTCTTAAACGTTAATCCTACCAAATGCAACACACCTGGGCAGGTTTATATCAATTTATTGTAAATGGGTGAATAAAATCATTTTCAGTAACGTCAAAATTTGGAATGGTCCGTCTTTGCATAGACTAGCATATAGATGTATTAGGCCTACATGAACATGTCATTTGAAGTGAAAATATGTGGGAAGATTGAGAGACTTGAACAGACCGCTCTTATGATTGGTAACAAACATCACCAGCACAAATCACTACATAAATATCAGTTACTTTCAATGATGTGCAGTTTGAAGGTTTCTAATCCTGTACATTTAGAAGTCGGCTATGAGGATTCAAGGATGTCCATTCTTATCTTATTTGCTTTCAGAAAATAGCCTGTGTTGGGATGTGATATACGACACACATTGTAATATCTGGCCAATGTGTCACAAGAAACAAGCATTTATTTTATTTATTTATTTATTTATTTGCTAATAAGCACACCAGTATTGTGTTTGTTAGCTGTCATGCAAGGCTCAGACTTAACACTATATTGCAGACCATTACAGTACCCAATTCTCGGGTCATTTTAATCTTATACATCCTTTAAAAGAAGCAGCTAAATAATCTAAGTCATTAGATTAAAAAAAGAGTTTTTGTCTACTGCTTTAAAAAAAAAAAAAAAAAAGCTATGAAATCATTGATTTGAATCCCTGAATGTGAAAAGAAAAAAAAAAGAAAAAAAGAAGAAAAAAAAAACACACATACACATCTAAAATTAAAATAAACATGTTGGGTTTTTTTTTTGAGACTATAAGAGATGCATAAGGAGACATTGCTATATGTGTTTTAATACTGCAGACAACTGGTGAATCTCTCTCTCTCTCTCTCTCTCTCTCTCTCTCTCTCTCTCTCTCTCTCTCTCTCTCTCTCTCTCTCTCTCTCTCTCTCTCTCTCTCTCTCTCTCTCTCACACACACACACAGACACACACACACACACACTCAAGCACACATACACAGACTCGCACATCTCTCAGAGGGTGAGATAGGAGAATCTGAGAACACTGAGATCTAGTGATTGACAACCGACAGAGATGCCTTTTTGTCCACATGGGATGGAGTAAGATTGGAACCAATTAGCGAGTAATCAGAGACATGTTTTGCTCCTGCATCCTTTGTGTGCTTTGAAGCAGTTGCCATTGGGGATGCTTTACAGGCCACAAATATCTGCTTTGACCAACCACTGACACAATAAATGGTCAGCTTGTGTGTAAATGCACTTACAAAAAGAGTCAGGCAGTCAGAAGAGACTTGTCATTCATTGACAAATCGACAAATCAATGTGTGTGTGTGGTAGGTCAAGTGTAGTAATAACAGTTTGTGGAGAAAAAAAAAGATTTAACATGAAACGTAATTGATGCGTTGTGTTGCATTATCACAACATATACCTGAGCAATGAAAGTACAATTAAATGCGAGACCTATTTAGCTGTGTAAAATAGTCAGACAATATATAATAGCAAAATTATGCATAGCTTATCCATGGCTTCAATAAAATGTCTTTTCTGAATTAAACAATGTAACAACAGGACAGAATATGTCTTTTGCATATAATGCACATAATAGATAACGTATAATGACACAACCTACAGGCTGGTGACAAATGAAAGGAAACTCTGGTGGCTCTGTTATATGATAGGAAGCATTTTGCTGGCATGGTTTGTGTCCACTTGTCCCCTTGGCACAAAGGCTCACTGCAAATCAATACAAAGTTATTCTGACTGATCACCTTTATCGTACGATGAAACATTTCTATCCTGATCGGAGTGGTATCCTTCAGGATGACCCTACCACCAAACAGGGCTGGTGGACCACTGATTGTTTTGATGAGGATGGAAATGATGTAAATCATCTTCTCTGCCTGAGATCAGTCATTAGATTAGATCTCAACCCAAATGAACACCTATGGAAGATTTTGAAATGATGAGTTAGACAGCACTTTCCACCAGCATCATCAAAATACCAATTGAGGGAATATCTTTTAGAAGAACCATGTTTATGCCTCCAGTACAGTTCCAAAGATATGTAGAACCTACACCAATGCACACTGAAGCTGTGCTGGTGACTTGTGATGGCCCGACACCTTACTGATACACGTTATGTTGGTTTTTCCTTTAATATGTCACCTGTAGTTATATACCGTATGCATTAGTAAATATGTGTATTCAAAATCTGTAGTCCCTACCTAAAAATTAACAGGAGAGAAAAAAAGCACAGGCAGATAAAACATGGCCAGTTTCGGTATGGTCTTTCACTTTCCATATAAAGTTAATTGTCTCCGAGAATTAGTGGATGAGATCTCATTGAAACAACAGAATGGGCAGAGTGTGTGAAAAGCTCCCCCGGTCCCTGAACAAGCTTCGCGTACACATCGATCATCATCAGCCACAGCATCTGCTCTGAGAGGCCCAGACTCCCTCAACCTCCTGTGCTTGCCTGCTCCCTCCAGACGCACATTTCTTATTTTCTGCACTGTGCCAAATTTATGGTAAACATCGTGTGATAATCAGATGATTGCGAGATGTCAGTAGATAGAGGTTGTTGAGTGATACACTGGGTTAGAGCAAAATAAAAGCTTTGTGGTGTTGTGGTAAATCAGGCATTTACAATTCTTTCTGGCTCTAAGACATCATTCAGTGTATCAGCAAATTACCAGTCCTATTATGAGTTGAATCAAGTGCCAGAACTTGCAATATACTAAAATATTCCTTCCCCTGGGGCTCTAATTAAAGCAACAATGACTCTACAGCAGCAACTTTGCATTGTAAGTAGCTGTGGTATAAACCCAGTCCTAGTCACAAGCTGGATGATACTGATGAAGAGGCACACAACAGGACTCATCCCATTCCTTCAACACTCCTAAAAAATATATAGTATTTTCAACACATAAAGCTGACATTGCTTTTGAAACATCTCTCCATGCCCTTTGCTGTAGCCTTCCTGCTTCGCCACCTATACTTGCCCTTGATTTCCACTGTCAGAGCATGGAAAGCACCCCACAGGCCCTGACAGGAGCGACAGCTCGGCGGTAAATCAGAAATCAGTGCCGGAGAGGGGAGCAAGCCACCATGAAGGTCACAGCCACAAGCGTGCCATCTCATGTCTATCCAAACAGTGCACACATCCGTGACCAGCAGGATGGCCCTGTCTGGGACCTGAGTGGGTTGTCTATCATAATCTGGTAATCCCCGGGTGTTTTTGATACCCAATTATCCTGCACAAATGCATTACATTTAATTGCACCTGCGATGAAACAGATATAAAATAACACACAGAAGAATATAAAACCCTGAATGTTAAATTGTATCTGTTCTGTTATTTAGTTATTTAAATCGCAGCTTGGGGCTGCTTTATGATTTTATGATGGATTTTTCACAGTGTGTTAATCTCAATAATCTACATCAAATCTAGGTAATAATCCCACCTGTTAGGCCTGTTAAGACTGAACATATCTGACAGCGTGTTTGTCTATAGCAAGTGTAGCGAGAATTAGTGTTTTTCTCATGTTTGCTTACTGCCACCTGCTGGTTTCCTGTCAGTCAGTCAGCAGCACACAAGCTTGATAAATCTGCCTTATCAGGACTTCCAAAATGCAAATTATCTCTGGAAAACCATCACTTATTTTTTATATAATATAGTCAAACCAATCCAAACCAGTGTTTTGCTCTGTCATAGATTTGTTTGGACAAAGTCAAAGAATGTGTGAGTTCTTTTGATTATTTGCAATATGAATACCACACTTCAGAGACCACTTCAGAGACCAAACCTAAGCGTACATGCACTACATGTGAAAAACTAACGTGAAAATGTGTGTGTTTGTGTGTGTGTGTGTTTTTGGGGTGTCATGGGGAGACATTAAATGTGAAAAATGAGTAAATATGACATGAAATTAAAAAACATGATCTACATGAGAAAATTGGGTAAAATATAGCAACACGTGAAGTGTTTAATAACTACATGTATAAATGTGTAAATCATTCATATGTGAAGTACATGTGACTTCTCTGTAAGGAAATATGAGGATTTGTTGATGAGGAGGTCATTAAATAAAAACTCTTTTATAACATGTTTTCCTGTGTTTTATGTTTGATGTCTGAAACATTTCTGTTCACTTGCAAATTACAAACTTACATTACTTACAGAGTCCATTGGTGACCATTACGAACACAGCATGCTTCCTCATTCATTCCCCACAGTGCCAAACAATAGCCTACCATAAATACACCTGGTTTCACGTCAAGCCTCTGGGCTACGTGCTAATAGTCACTCTAAATGGCACACAGTGTCGTAACCACTTATTCGAGAAGTCACCACAATGCACTGATTTGTGATTAGCATTGCATTAGAGAAGGACGGCTGGTCATAGTTCAATGCGAAATGATTTCTGCTTGGACACACTACTACTCGTCCTCCACCCCATGCCATAGTATGCACCCTCCGCTATGGGTTGTAATGGTATTAGGAGGCAAATGAATAAATAAAAATGAATAAACATGGGGGACATGACTTGAAATTAAAAACATGTTCTCCATGTGAAAATTGGGTAAAATGTAACAACACGTGAAGTGTCTAATAACTACATGTATAAATGTGTAAAACATTCACATGTGAAGTTCATGTGACTTTTCTGTAAGGAAATGCGAGGATTTGTTGATGAGGAGGTCATTAAATAAAAACTCTTTTATTAACATGTTTTCCAGGAACTGATTAATTTAATACAAACCTGGAATATTTTTCGGAATGCAGTATATCAGTGTTTTATGTCTGATGTCTGAAACAAATCATGTGTTGTAAATCATGAGTCGTAAATATAAGTACTCATTTATGTATCGTTATTAGTTGCAGTACTGAATTAAATATATATATATATATACGTGTGTGTGTGTGTGTGTGTGTGTGTGTGTGTGTGTGTGTGTGTGTGTGTGTGTGTGTGTGTGTGTATATATATATATATATATATATATATATATATATATATATATATATATATATATATATATATATACACACACATTGCTTAGAGTTAATGGAAGAAAGTGTACATTACTTACAGAGTCCATTGGTGACCATTACTAAAACAGCAGGCCTCCTCATTCATTCCCCACAGTGCCACACAATACACCTGGTTTCATGTCAAGGCTCTGGGCTACGTGCTAATAGTCACTCTAAATGGCACACAGTGTCGTAACCACTTATTCGAGAAGTCACCACAATGCACTGATTTGTGATTAGCATTGCATTAGAGAAGGACGGCTGGTCATAGTTCAATGCGAAATGATTTCTGCTTGGACACACATACTACTCGTCCTCCACCCCATGCCACAGTATGCACCCTCCGCTATGGGTTGTAATGGTATTATGAGGCACACGTCATTAATCCACTTGCAGGAAAGGAAATCAGCCCAGTAGAAAGTCTTAGCTTTGTGCTGATTAGACAAGACAGGCTAGGTCATGGTGTGTGGACCGGTATAACTGTTCATTAACACACTGTATTAGATACAATGTGCAGTGTAAATGATAGGAAATAGGGTAATCGAATCCAGATGAATTAAATAGCAAGGAAAGAATCTATTGCCCCTGTGTATACAGACTTACAGTGTATTGCACGTTTGATCTCAGACCAAACCTTTTAAACCACCAATAAGATAACATATTATTATCAATTATTTGACTACGAGCCATCACATGCTCTTTCTAAAGAAGGCTGTAGACACTGTTTCAGTCTTCTATAGCTGTCCAGCCGAAATGAGCTCATAATTAGCTTATGTAAGCACTGTATAATAGAATTAACTCCCAGCTTTGATATGTATAGCAGAGAAAAAAGCTCAAACGAAAATAGTTTAAATGAAAAAACAAACAAACAATGGCTTTCTTTTCAACTGTTTTAAAAAAGCATAATGTTGTAACGATCTGCATAACTCATTCATCTAATGCATTACTATCTGGTCTTACTTACTGTGCATTCTCTACTATTATATTAAAATATATATATATATATATATATATATATATATATATATATATATATATATATATATATATATATATATATATATATATATATATATATCAATGTCACAGATGTGTTTAACCTGTAGACTTGACTACTACACATTGAAACCATTTTAGCCATTGCGTCACCGTTCGAAAGCTCTAGACAAAATCCACCAAACCCACAAAGCTGTTTTATTAGGAGGATTTATTGGAACGAGATTTCCAGTAAGACCTGCAGTAGTAGTTGTGATTGCAGAGGGCATGGCCTGTGGGTTTCTCATCAGCCTAGCTCCCAACTGGACATACTCAGATGGAAGATGCTCATTTCCTGGACTGAACAATGGGTGCTGGGATTTTGATGTCCTGGCCTTTCTCCAGTTTCTTCTCACATTCAATCAGAAAGTTGACCCCATCGATCACACACTGAACAAGCTCGACCTGAAACGAAGGAAAGCTTTGAGCATTAGATGAGCTCCTCTTATGTGCACATCTGCCTTAAAAATACTACAGTGGTTATATGATGATTTTCCACACAGAGATTAAGTATAACACTAAATTTCACAAGGAATCATGGGATAAGAAGCCAACCACGTTATACCATTTTAGAGACTTGGGCATTATCTAATGGTTTTCCATGTGGACAGGATAATGTGGGATTGACACTGGTGTGAACTTGAATTGAAATATCTTGGCAAGCTGTCACAAATACGTCAATATGTTGCGTGTCTGTGAGAGTGTGCTCGTAATGGGTCTGTCTCTGTGTGCCCTCTGATTATCCCTCATCTTCCACTATAATAGACTTAGTCTGCCCTCCAGTCTGAGGATTTACCATTTCCACTGAACAATCTTATTAAGGTGTTGGGTGAAGATTTGGGCAGGATATTCACCTCAGACTTGCCCAGACGGTCAAGGTTAGATATGTCGAAAACATCACCGACAGCAGCAGTGTCCACCCCACCTGTGCCACGCTTCTGTAGCCTGAGGTTATCCAGGATCTTAGAGAAGCGGGGGTCCTGAAGTGGTAAAGACATGGCATGAACTATATATTCTTAAAGAACCACAATTCACTTTAAGTGTGACTAAAAATTATTCTGAGATTTGTTTAATTGATGGGAAGTTTGGTTTAGATTTCATTATTCTGAAATCAGAAATTACAACCAAACGATTCATGCATGATTCATTTTTCAGTACCTTGATGTGGAGGATTGTAGAATCATTTGCTATTTCTATAATCAAACAATTCATGCACAATTCATTCAGGATCGTAGAGTCATTGAATTCTATAATCAAACGATCCGTGCACGATTCGTTTTGTGGTACCTTGATGAGGACGATAGAAGAATCATTTGATTCTATAATCAAACAATTCATGCACAATTCATTCGGGAATCTAGAGTCATTGAATTCTATAATCACACGATTTGTTTTGTGGTACCTTGATGAGGAGGATAGTGGAATAATTTGATTCTATAATCAAACGTTTCATGCATGATTCAGCTCGCAGAACATTGATGAGGAGGACTGAAGAATCATTTGATTTTATAATCAAACGATTCGTTCATGATTCATTTTGCAGAACAGTGATGAGGAGGATTGCAGAATCATTTGATTCTATAATCAAGCAATTCGTTCATGAGTCATTTTGCAGAACCGTGTTGAGGAGGATTGTAGAATAATTTGATTCTAAAATCAAACGATTTGTGCATGATTCAGCTTGTAGTACCTTGCTAAGGAGAGGCAGGCGCACATGGACTCCAGCTCTTAGTCCAGTGCCCAGGTTGGAGGGGCAAGTCAGGATGTAGCCCAGGTTCTCATTCCACATGAATTCCCAGCCTCTCTCCTGAATCAATCTCTCAACCTGTGAGAAATTAATCCAAGACAAAATCACATAGCCATCTGGCTAACGAAAGGAACATGATTATCTTGTGCTCAATCTTACCTCTTTCAGTCCTCTGCAGAATCTATCAAAGACTCTCTTCATGTTGCCGCCCTTCTCCATGGAGATGACACGAGTGTGGTCCTCTTCATTGATCCAGATTAAGAACGTTTTGTCATTGTTATGCCTGGGAAATATCATATCCATCAGATGTAGAATTTCAAATAACAAGTCTAGATTTCATCTAGAACATCATAATGTATTTGAAAAGCACACAAAATGTCTTATTAGAATGCCATATATCAGACTCATATGTTAGCCAAACGTATTAAAAAAATAATTACACATTGAGTTATCTGTCAGGACCACGACATAGTAATTTGATAGGTATGCACCAATAACATTTTTCCATTTTATGATACTGATATCGGAGCTGAGAGTATTGACTGATATCTGATACTGATCAGAAACTCTTAGTAACCAAGACAACTAGCTGCAAGCTTTTTCTTGCAAAGTTTTGCAAAGCAGCATAGGCGTACTGGCAGAGATCTTTATGATAATCTGTGTTATTTCAACATCACATGCATTCAAATACTGTATGTCAAATTCTATTCAACACCTATTTGGTGTTTCAGGTCAATATCAACCCAGATACTAATAGTGGCTTGATACATTTCTAGAATATAACACACACACACACACACACACATGTGCATGCAGTCTGGTGGTGCAAGTCTCATGCACCATACCAGATTCCCCTGCCATCGGGCCAATCACGAGCCATCCCTGCACAAGTCAGCAAGGGTGAGACAGGTTTGTCAAATAGGAAGTGATCCTGGGATGAACAGACCAATCAGGAACAAAGATGAGGAAGGGGTTGAACAAAAAAGGGCAGGGTCACAAAAACTGCAAAATGTCTCCTAATTATACCACAGCACAGAAGAAGGTTTTGATTAATGTTCTTTAACAGCAGCTCAGGCAGTAATTCCAACTGCGTGGTGTACTCTAAATTAATGTGCTCGTTCTAATACGGTCATTTCTACAGGAACAACTTACACAAGGATGTTCCAGATATTTAAAAAATAATGCGTGTAATTGTTAATATGGTGACGTTTCCTGTAAGGAGCATTTTTGGAAGGAGTCTCCAGTGTCAGTGCTTTGGAACAGTCAGATGTAAAGCTATAACTTCAAGTTTCTGGAAGGAGTCCTTTGTGGTTGCATTTTTTTGCTTTATTAACGTCAAGAGGCTAGTAAGGAAAGTATGATACAACATTCTATAACGAATAAAAACATGTAATCATTGGAAAATTGCTGTGGTATAAAAGGAATAAAGCACTTCAGGACATACTGTTACACTAATGTAGTCAACTTCGAGGTGGTAATCCTCTGTATGTTAGGCCACAACCAACCACTCCTTCATTGATTAATTCCATATAACAGTACATGCCATCATGTTTTATTCCTTAATTAATATCCCACATTCAGCTGATCTCTGAGCTCTATGGTCAAGTCTCTCATGATAATCTTTGCTGTAATGTTTCAGCAAAGTTTACATTACAATCTCAGCCTATAAAGCGGTGTACTACAGACCACTATTCCTACACATTAACTACCAATAACTATTCCTACACCTTACCAAATGCCTCGAGAATCAGGCCAGTCTCTGGCCATACCAGCTACAGTGAGGAGAGGAGACACTGGCTTATCAAAAAGAAAGTGCTCCTGAGATGAACCAGCATGTGACAAGAGTAGCAATGTTTGTGTTAGGGAGTATGGAAAACGTCATGAAGTACATTCATATTTAGAAAAGAGATCTGGCTTTGGATTCCAATGATTTAAGATTGCATGAATTAACTTGCTGGTTGTATTGATATGAATGGTGGATACTGAGAATCAGTGATTTCAAAAAGCCATTTCTTATTATTATGTTATTGAAAGATGGTGAAGGATGTCTGTATATGCTACGTTCAACTGATCTTTTAATGGCTTACATCAATAAGTTGTTGCTGGTCCCTTTCAGACATCTCAGTCAGACTGTAGTATTTGCCTACAAGATCTCCTTTCAGTCCAGACAAAGCCTGGACGACCACTCGCTCCACCTCACGCCGTTCAGAGCGTGTGCAGGCCGGGGGCAGACTGAGGCCACGGATACTGCGGCCAGTACGCACGCGGGATGACAGCACATATTTGTCATCAAATACCCCAGAGGTGATCTGCACAAAACAGTGTACTACAGTCAGAATTCAGATTGGAAAACTGTCGAATTGAAGTAATGATTCTTTTAGCCTCTAAACTGAGAGAAGAGTATCGTCTACCTTTGAACTATCAAGATCTGTTGGGTGCTTCATGGTCTTGGGGTCATAGCCATTGTGCCTGTCCTTGATGACTGGGTCAAAAAGGTCAGCAAACACCTGAGGATTACGTTGCATTTATTAACACAGGTCAAAATTAGGCTTACTACAAGCAGCTAAGTCCCAAGCTTACTACTATACAGAAATAGCCCTTCTAGGTGGAAAAAAAAGTTAAGCGTTTTTTTCTCTATAACCAATCCCGCTAACATGCCAAGTTTGCAGTACACACCTCATAGCTCTCCTCGTCACCTGCCACCATGCCTACAGTTTTGATGAAGGGATGCCCAGGGTTGTCCACCCCAGTCTGAATGCACTGGTCCAGCGTCCAGTTGTTTGGAGTGAGCTTGTCCCTCAGCCGAGCATAGATGGCAGGGGTCAGAGCAAATGCCATACAGTTGTTGTGTTTGCGCAGATCTGGGTAATCGGCGCTACACAATACATATGCAACACGTAACAGTGAAATTCAAAACCTTCATGAAGACATCTCCCGACAGAGATCTTACATCAACCGGCTATAGACAGAGCACGTTTTGTTTTTCATTTTTACACAGCATTTAATAACATGGTATTATTTTAGATGGAATAATCAATTAATAAACCAAATATGGACTGCAAGCAAAAAAAAAAAAAACAACCAGCACTTTTTTATTTAATTCCTGTCATCGAATACAGTATGTATGTGGAGCACACAGTACATGTACTTTCAGGCCTCCTTAACTAGCATCATATTTCCATGCATGTAAAGTTTGGCAGGAACAGTGGAGAAGAGTGTGACTTTGTTTCCGTAGAAGTGACCTAGAACACCCACAATCATAATCCAAGTGTGTCGAAGTTCATTTACATTTATTCATTTATTCATTTAGAAGACGCTTTTATCCAAAGTGACTTAAAAATGAGGAAATACAAGCAAAGCGATATATCAAGCGGATAATAAGTACACAGAGTAGAGGTGTAAGCGTCAGTGTAAGCGCAGATTTATTCATTCATTTATTTATTTATTTTAAATGGGTGACGACCAGGAGACAAGATATGGGTTAGTTATATATTAGTGAATATATATGCTGACCATTTCACACAGCGGTCTTAGGCCTAGGTGAAATGGCATGATTTACCTAACTTGACGGCAATAGGCTTCATCGATGAAACTAGTTTAATCTTGGGATTATAGGCTATGTAGTTTGAAATAGCTAAAATATGACTTGTCAAGGTTTTCATCTATGGGGTTAATTTCTAGCATCTGAGTGATTCAGTTATATTTGTAGCTGCCCTTAAGTTTGAAAAGGATTTTATATGTAAATAAAGACGCCAGTTATAAAGCCCTCACCTGGGTGGATAAAGCTTCCTCCTCTCAGCAGCAGAGACACCAGATTCATTCATCAGATATCCGGATGCCAGGGTGCCAGCGCCCACGCTAGCCATAAGCATCGCCGTGGTACGGCTGGATAGCATTCGAGTGAAGGTGCTGGCCATCCTTACTGCCCAGATGTCCTGTCAACTCTAACCTGGGTGAAGTGCACAGAAATGATTATCTTGTACTAAGGACATCAATATCCTTTATAACTGGTTCTTAACAAAGACAATGTAATTCCTCTGAGTTCTTCTGATAATTAATAGTTATTTATCGTCCTAAAGCTTCCTTTTCATTTTATTGATAAGGAAACACTCTATTCTAGAGGTTAACTTAACTTTAAAGCTTCCCCTAGATGGACAAACTGAGGAAGCCCTTCACGATGCTAGATTTAACCTTTTTTTTAAAAAAAAAAAAAAAAAAGAAAGAGAAAAAAAAAAGAATGTAGCTAGATAATTGGAATGGCAACTCCAATATACACTGCCTGTCAACGATTCCCAGCCATATTGTATTTTGTTTTAAAGCTGTGCAAGAGATTTTTGGAGAGGAAGGTGGTAGTGCTGTCTGTAATGAAATGGCCAGCCAAGTCAGCCAACCTTAACCCAACGGAGCTGCTCTGGGAGTAATTGGATCGAAATGTTTAAGAGAGGTGTCCAAGCAGATCCGCAAACCTCTGGAAAGGTCAGCACAAGATGTGGCAGAGGATCTTTGACGAACTCCTGACTGGTAAGGAAAGCTTTTTTAAAATAAATGTATACTATAGTTTACAAGAGTGGTTTTCAAAGTGAACCATGAAGCAGAGGCAGAGGGTACATGATGTTTTTTTTGTTGCTTTTTTGGTGGAAATCACAACCCATTGTTATCAAAGTTATTACTGAGGATTTGTGCTGCTAACCCATTGACCGGTCAGTTTAATTGAATGGGCTTCATTGACACCTAAATAACTAGGACTATAAAGAAGTAGGACTATAAATATTGTCAGCTTGGACCTTACGTGCTCTGTCTGCTGAAAGTTCAGGAATGAAAAGCGTTATGCTCCAATAACAAGCCAGAATAATATTCTACACATTTGAATAATGAGCATAATATTTTAATAGATGGAATATGTTCAAAAAATAAATCTGTGCCAAAGAAAGTCTTTGGAATTTAAAGGGATCCTTGACTCCACAAAATTTCAGAATCCTTTGGTTTGCTATTTTTTCCCCCACACACATAAACCTGGTTAGACTTTAATATGGTGAGTTTTTGTAAACT
Source organism: Ictalurus punctatus (assembly GCF_001660625.3). Taxonomy (NCBI): domain Eukaryota; kingdom Metazoa; phylum Chordata; class Actinopteri; order Siluriformes; family Ictaluridae; genus Ictalurus; species Ictalurus punctatus. The sequence continues at coordinate 6,780,510 of NC_030437.2, forward strand.
GACAAAAGAAAAATACTTACATAAATGGCTGTTTGAAAAGCTAGGCAGTGTATAATTCCTGTACATGTATATGTTGTACAGTGTTTTTCTTTTCTTTTTTTAATTACAAATAAAACATCTTATATGCTTTTGATTGAAATTCTTTGCTGTTTTTAGCGCCGCAACCTCTCCTGCGTCATATGTTCCTTTGAACTTCATGTCATTGTAATGGATGCCATCACAAAATTTCACAGGCCATAAATGCCCTAGATCTGTGTGTCTTGTACCATTTGTCTTGGCATAAGAAAATCACACAGCTTTGAGTTGTCATGAAAGTCATGGTATACATAGACGTTACACCAACCAAGATTATCATTTAAAATTGAAAAAAAAAAAAATGATGACACCCAGTCATGATCAAGCATGCATATCTACAAATAACATCATGATGATGAGATTATTATAAAATTCTTCAGAAAGAAGCATAAAAAACTGTTTCGGAAAGTATTAATAATCCTGGTTAAAGACAAGTGCTGTCCTACACTTGAGCTGAAGGTAGTATTATAGCAACAGGTGTAGATTAGGAATTACTGCCAAGTCCCTGCTGGCTTTAATTCAACTGACCACATGATCTACAGTGACATTCTAGATCGGTCAGAGTGGCTTACAAACAGACACGAGAGGGAGAGAGCGAGGCCCTGGTGTGAGCATGACCTGCAATGTGAACCAACAGCATTGAGACGTCTAAAACTGAAGTGGACCAACAGTTCAGAAAGGATTGGATTCCTCTCAGCTCTGACAAACTGTGACTCTTTGTAGTTTAAAAAAATATATATTTCTGTTTGATACCTGGGCTCTGTCTGCAGGAAGCCTTAAAAATTCTTTGTGGAACCTTACAGCGGTGTTTCTCTTTCAGAAAGTGTTCCACATTGAACCCTTTAAGGAGGATGAGAACCCTTAATTATCTAATGAATCTTTAAAGAATCCTTGAAGGACATTGTTTTCTGAAGAACGTACAGTTGTATTTTATTAACAGAGTAATCAGTGGTGAAATCATTTAAAAAAAAAATAAAAATTAAATGAAATGTGAATTTAAAATAATACTGAAAAAAAACCATGAATGCACTGTTACTGTGGCCTCAATCATCTATCCTGCTCATCCTATCAGTCACAGTAACACTTAACTATAAATCATATTACGTTTTAAATAAATAATCCGATGAAATAGCTCACTGTCCAGTCACCCACTATGAAAGTTTGATTTCTTGTACTCACCTTTAGAGAGAAGGGGAAAGGTCCTAAAATCACACGCGCACACACACACACACACAGTCCAGCAGGTAGCTCCAGCAGGCAGCTAGTGAGCTTACACTGGGCCACTCTGGCAATAATAGCTCATCCCAACAGCCAATCCTATTTCTACTGACAGCATGTGAGGGCCTACGCACCTCCCTACTGTCAGGACACTTTGCCCTTGAGCTTTCTGCTTCTCAGCTTGGTCAAAACCTTATGGTCTTTCCACACATACTATATACACACACAGTCACGTACACACACACCGAGCGCTCTCCACAAGGTAATTTTCCACCCTCCGAAAAGCTTCCCTGTCTGCCCCTCTCACATATATCATGCTGCTGCATCCAATACAGTCTGTCATATTAATATATTCCTGAACAGGTCTCCATGACCTAAAGGTCTAAAATCACAGTCTTGGTCGGCACCTGAAGAGACGTTCGTTTAATTTTTGAATTAATATGGTCGGAGATGTAAAAGAAGAAGATCACTAGGTGATTAGGTTTATGTTTAAATATAGTGATGGACACATTTGGAGAAAGAATACAAAAAAAGTCACAGGTATTGACGGACACAGAGAGGTTTACACATCTGCTCCAAACCTAAAGCCAAGAGGTCTCTCTAGTTCTTTTAGTCTCTACATTTTTTCATCCCTAATTTATGTCTTTAGCTTCGTACATTTTTTTTACTCTGGAAGTGACCGTCACTTTTTTCATTATTGCTGTTTTTTGCTCATCCAGGACTCACAATAACAGATACATACAGCGCTGTGAAAAAGTATTTGCCTGATTTCTTCTGTTTTTGTGGATATCTCATACAAAATAGTTTTAGACCTTCAAATGAAATACAACATAAAACAAAGGCAACCTGAGTACACATGCAATACAGTTATTATTATTATTATTATTATTATTGTTGTTGTTGTTGTTGTTATTATTATTATTATTGTTATTATTATTATTATTATTATTATTGTTATTATTATTTTAATTTAAGCAAAAAAAGTTATCCAACACCGATCACACATGGGAGAAACTAATTGCCCCCTTAAACTTCAACCAAACTCTTCCGATACCTGCAAATCAGTCTTTCACAGCACTATGGTGGAGTTTTGGCGCACTCGTCTTTGCAGAACTGCTTTAGTTCAGTCACACTGGAGGGTTTTTGAACATGAACGGCCTACTTAAGGTCCTGCCCCAGCATCTCAGGACTTTGACAAGGCCACTCCAAAACTTTAATTTAGAGGTGGATTTACTCTTATGTTTTGGATCATTGTCTTGCTGCATAATACTGCTGCGCTTGAGTTTCAACTTACGGACTGAAGACCAGTGTCATGTAATGGATTTAGAGAGATGGATGCAAGTGCAGTAAGAGCTTTTATTTAAGAGATGGGCAGGAAAATCCAAATTGAAAGCCAATATATGTGGTCATAAACAGGAAAGGTCAGAGGATTGGCAAACAACAGTTAACAGGGCAAATACAAAATATGAAAACTGAGAAACTGGGAACAAGATCTAAAATCGGAAACAGAGAACAAAGGTTTGGTAACAACAGAGAAAGAAGCAATTGCGCGTATACTTCGCCTTTAAACAAAGACACACAAGGGGTTTAAATAATACACGTAATCAAGGGGAAAACACAAAACAGATGATTACAATGATAACACATAAGGGAAACAACCAATGACAATACAGGGGCAGAGACAGGACATAAACCATAACAAATACACACGTGTCAAAAGTAAACAGTCAATGTCACTCAAAACCAAGTTGCTGTTGCTGCACGCTTCTCGTTCAGTGCGAGGGGAAATCCTGACAACTGGATATTCTCTTTTAGGATTTTCTGGTAGAGAGCAGAATTCATGTTTCCCTCAATTATTGCAAGTGGCCCAGGCCCTGAAGCAGCAGAGCATCCCCACACCATCACACTACCACCACCATGCTTGACTGTAGGTTTGATGATCTTTTTGTGGATTTCAGTGTTTGGTTTACGGCAGATGTAACGGGACCCCTGTCCTCCAAACAGTTCCACTTTCGACTCATCAATCCACAGAACATTCTCCCCAAAGGTTTGAGGATCATCAAGGTGTGTTTTGGCAAAATTCAGACGAGTCTTAATGTTCTTCTGTGTTAGCGGTGGTTTTCACCTCGCCTCTCTTCCATGGATGTCATATTTGCCCAGTGTCTTTCTGATAGTGGAGTCATGAACAGTGACCTTTATTGATGCATGAGAGGCCTGTAGGTCCTTCGATGTTGTCCCTGGCTCTTTTGTGACTTCCTGGATGAGTAGTTGCTGTGCTCTTGGAGGAATTTTGGAAGTTCAGCCACATCTGGTAAGTTTCAATAATGTGAGTTTTAATAGCGGCTCTCACTGTGGTTCTTTGGAATCCCAGAGCCTTTGAAGTAGCTTTGTAACCCTTCCCAGACTGATGTATTTCAATCACCTTCTTCCTCATAATTTCTGGAATTTCTTTCAGCTTTGGCACAGTGTGTTACTGGAAAAGTTACTGGGTAAGACCTTTAAACCAACTTCCTACTGTTGAAAAAGTTCTATTTAAGTATTGATGTGATTGAACAGGGTTTGCAGTAATCAGGCCTGGTTGTGTCTAGTCCAGCTGAACCCCATTATGAATGCAGTTTCATAGATTTGTGTAATTATTAACTATCGGGGGCAAATACATTTTCACACAGCCCCAGTTGGTACTGGATCAATTTTTTGCTTCAATAAATAACATTATCATTTAAAAACTGTATTTTGTGTTTACTCAGGTTACCTTTGTTTTATCCTAGATTTTGTTTTAATTTCTGAAACATTTAGTATGAGATATACACAAAAAAACAGAATACATCAGGATAGGCCAAATACTTTCTCACAGCACTGTAATCTATTTATTTCACTGTACTTAATACATAATGTGTAGTAGTACTAGATATTACGCTTTAAGATGAATTACAAAATGATAAGTTGGGTCTTACTGAGTTTAATTCACTACCCCTACACCTCCTGATGATATGGCTGAGGGGACTGAGATCTGTACAGAACATCAGTAATGATAGTGCATCATCATGGCATACATCACACTTTATAGTCTCTTGACTAATAGAGTGAGGCGTTCTCAAAGTACTGTTCAACAATTTGTGAAAATTGTTGGCATAAAACTGAATATATTTTATATAGCTCTCAGGTGAAGAAAGCTCTTTTTTGGCCTTGGTTTGTTTTGTTGACCTTTGCATCCTATTGCAAATATTATGCTTTCTTTTCTTGATCCTTGGTGGTCTTCCCACCTCCTAAAAATATTCTGGTAGGTGGATTGGCTATGCTAAATTGACTCTAGTGAATGTGTGCGTGCTTAGTGCCCTGAGATAGACCGGCGTCCCATCCTATTCCCGCCTCAAGCCCAGTTTTGGCGAGATAGGCTTTGGATCAACCGCATCATTGACCAGGATAACGTGGTTGCTGAAGATGAATGAATGATTGATCCTTGGCAGTCATTTTACTGACTTCCATCCAAATCATTTTTATCTTGGATACCAATTTTAGTTCCCAGGGAGGAAATCAAAGATGATTTGTAGCATGGATTTTAACAGTCTAATATCTCAAGCACTTAGCACAGTACACAAATGTGTTATTTTCGCTCATTCTGCTGGTTGGAATTGTACTTTGTGCTACATTCATGTTTATTAGTATGTTACATGATGAGGAACATTGGGAACTTGGGAACATAGATTCTACATGATAGATGTGTAAAAGCTCCAAGCTCCAGACAAGCTCCAAACTCCTTTTGCCTTCAGTACAAAACAAATGTAGATGAGCAAAAATGAGTAGGAGAAGGAAAAAATGAGTGAGGCTAAGTGAGAGAGAGAAAAAGGTCAAACTGTCAGTGAAATATGGCCAACATTAAAAACTAGCATAGCCAGCAGAGGGTTGTTAGCGGTCATTGGGATCATATCTGGGCAAAAAAAAGGAAACTGAAAGAGGTATTTCAGAGCCACTGGGACATGCCAGATCATGGGACACTAGATCAGAACACACTGTCCTGTTAACAGCACTGAAGTTTCATCTCAATGGTATGCTAAAGTCAACCCTAAATTACTGTATACAATCTACTCAAGCGACATGTAGCTGCTACTTCTATACACCTAAAATAGTATTTCAGTAGTTCAGTAAGTCAAACTGACATGCTTTTATGACTGGCTGAATTTTACTCTTAAATAAGTAATAGGACTTTTTTTTTTGATTTAGCATAAAATTAAAACATTAACCAAATTAAACGATTTATTTAACCATCATCCACATTAGTGTCATGAGGGCACTAAGGACATTCTAATGATTTACTTAAAATGATTCTATTCTTTAAATAACATTTTTTCTAATAATAATTAGAATAATTGAATAATTAATAATAATAATCTATAATTTGGGTAACAGGCTCATACTTCCAAACTGACCACCTCATCAGTCAATATCACAACATCCATCCATCCATCTTCTACCGCTTATCCCTCTCAGGGTCACGGGGGAACCTGGAGCCTATCCCAGGGAGCATCGGGCACGAGGCGGGGTACACCCTGGACAGGGTGCCGATCCATCACTGGGCACAATCACATACACACTCACACACCCATTCATACACTACGGACACTTTGGACATGTCAATCAGCCTACCATGCACGTCTTTGGACTGGGGGAGGAAACCAGAGTACCCGGAGGAAACCCCCGCAGCACGGGGAGAACATGCAAACTCCACACACACAGGGCCACGGTGGGAATCGAACCCCCGACCCTGGAGGTGTGAGGCGAACGATGTGACAACGTCATGGAAAATAAAGAAAAAAGAATGATACTAGTCTCTTTTTAAGAGTCTTCGGTTTGGAAAAGAGTATTATATTTGTACATGAATTATTGGATTATGAAGGGAATTTCTCATCACTGAAAGACTTCAGTGATCGATTTGGCGTGAGAATTGGAAATAAAAGTTCTAAAAAGATATGTAGGGCTGTGCCCATTGGTTTGCTGAAATTAATTCAAAGCAGTTTTTCAACGTTTTTATTCTGCCTTCTTTGAAAATAGGTATTGTGGACTTAACTGACAATAAGTGCAATAACCAACTGATCTAGAGTACGAGGCATTTAAGCATTTAATTGTTGGCAATGTTGATAAATCCTTCACATTTTATTTGAAATACCCTGTTGCCCCAAAGAGATTCATTACAAAATCCTGTACAAGATATCTCATGTAGGGGAATTTTTACAGAAAGGATTTCAGTTTGAAACGGATCCTTGTGCCATCTGTTCTTCCTTTCCTGAATCACTTGAACAGCCTTTTTATTATTATTATTATTATTATTATTATTATTATTATTATTATTATTATTTCTGTGATTTTACCTCAAAATTTTGGGTGGATATCTATTATTATATAATATTCTTCCCTTAATTTTCCAAGATATCTTGTTTTTTCCAGATTAACCTGAATCCCCTAATTTCTGACCTAGTGAACATGGTCGTTTTGTTGGGTAAATATCACATTCACATATGTAAATGTAAGAAATGTAAACTATCCTTAACTTTATTTCTTTGTGAATTTGTGAAAACATTCCAGCGTTTCAAATACTTTAAATAACAAAATATAAAGACGGAATCCTTATGGTCCTCAATGTTGAAATATTTACTGTTTTAGTGCAGTCCTTATAAGCATTTTCAAGTCTTGGTCCTTGTTTTATTTATTTATATATTTATTGTATTGTATTGTATTGTAATTGTGTCTCACAGTGTTGGGATGTTCCTATGAGCTTCAGGAAATTGAGATGTAGACATGTGACTTGTGAAATATTCCAAATATTTAATTAGGGGTGAATGTATTTAGGTAATAGGGTTGAGTGAATGTTGTGGGACACTGAAATTTTAATTGTTCATATCCAATATTGGATGACTTATGGATGTTTCAAACATGGGATGTAAATAGATTCACACGTTAAAAAAAAAAAAAATGTTTTGATGAATTTTAATTATTACATTTCAAATTTCAAAGTGGAGTTATAGTCAGACAGTCAAAAATGCTGTTTTCTAGGTGCTGTAGATTGGTTTTGTTTGATTTATCTTGACACGGTACATTCACAATTGATAAACCTTCTGTTAAAAGTGGTGAATTTCGTCCCGCATTGTTTCTAGTGAAACGTACTTCAGGATTTATGGGAAACTCTATAAACTGCATTTTGAGTGAAGTGTCCAATCACATTGCAACTAAAGCCGGTGCACGTGAATCATACAGTCAAGTCTGTTCAAAAGTCTCGTGTGTCTTCAGGGTCTGCTGTTTAAAAAAAAAATAAAATAAAAATAAATAAATAAATAAATAAATAAATAAAAACACCACAGGCTAGCATTGCGTTTGTCCATTTTACTATTGCTTTTATGTGTATGGTATAGCATAGTATAGTTTAGCTTGAAAGTTGTTTGAATGAAGGAATTATTTCACACACGGTTATACTGGTTTGAACCGCTAGGAGGCAGTAGCTGTCTATCATCAAGGACAAAAACCAAAGATGGGCTTCCCAATGAGCATGAAGTTTTATTTCAAATGAAAGCCTGGAACAGTACCGCTGAAGCTATACATACATGTCCAGCGTAGACATGCATCAACATGCAGCGCTCAACAGCAATGCGATGCCAAGATGCACATTACATACATGTCATTTAAAAAATAATAATAATTAAAGCAAGATAAATGACAGAAATCCAATCCGATATGCTACATTTCTTTTGTCTGGTTTTGCAAAGTAGAACAGTACACTAGAAGTGCTTGAAAAATCATTGCAAAATCAAAGTATTACATAACATTAATAATAAAAACCACCATAACATAATCCCATGTGTGACATACTACTGTATTTACAGAAAAGGTCAAATAAATATGCCAAGAAATAAATATTACTATAACACACTCAGGTAAGCAATGCTACATTGCTGAAAGTGCAACCCATACACTACTATAACCTGCCTCGTTTGTCTTCAATGCATACACCCACGCACTCGAACAAGAGAAATCGATCGGAATAAAATTATGTCAGACAAAAATAATATTGTCTTCGTATAGCACAGTGGTAGATATTATATTTATGGCCAGATTGACAGCTCTCTGCCAGCATATGCATATGAAATTTCCAGTTTTCATGAGCATAAAGGGTGAAGGAAAAAAAAAAAAGAAAAAAAAAAAGTGCAGTCCACTGGAAAGTCATCTATTGTTCTTCTGAGGTTTGAAGAAAGACTATACAGCTGTGAAACATCAACACAGAACATCTTTCATGTAGTTCTCAAGCATGCAAACATGATCTGTTGCATGCAAAACAATTAAAAGACTGACACTACCATTTTAGTGTAATGTACTGAAAGAAATCAAGCAGCTACCCCAAATTGGCGGCTTTAACAAAGACCAGTCTGGGTCCATTCTGTGTTTCGAACTGAAATGCTTTCAGAATCAGCCATCCTTATATTATAATAACAGAGTGCAAAATGACCTAAGCTTTATTTCTGTGCTTAATGAAATGCTACAATCTGACCTCCCCTCAAAGATATATATTTTTAATTTATTCACCGTATATCACCTTTGTTATATATATATATATATATATATATATATATATATATATATATATATATAAGAGGCAAAGACACAACATTATTTATAGACCTTCTTCATGCACTTATTGGTCGTTTTATCGTGTTCACCGACCATAAAGGTGAATTTTGTAGGAGTACAGTTACTGACCTTAGCCCATCTTTTTTTAAACACAATTTCCCAGCCCCCTCTACTCTGCTGGCAAGATATTATTATTATTATTAGATATTATTAAACAACGAATGACCCAACAGCCAAATAATATCTGCTCAGCTTTGGTAGTTGTGTGCACCGGTTAGAGGAGTTTAAATGGGGGGGGGGGGGGTAATAAATTTTGTACAGATCATTTCGGCTACAGTCATACCATATAAAATGGTTACTAGTTTTCTTTTCAGCTTTTTTTTATTAATATATATATATATATATATAACTCTGTGATCCGAATCCAACAAGGAATGCTTGAATATTTTTAAAGCTAAATTTCCATCAATCTGTCATCAAAAGTTTATCAAGTTGTTATAGTGGCTCAAATATACTCCCATTTAATAACTGTTTAGGAAACAATCGATATTTATGTCTAGATGGCACCTTATACACGCCCAATAATAATCAATATTAAATAATGACGTATATTTTTCTGGATAATTATTTGTTTTGTATAATATAATTTATCGTGATATCATTCAAGAGGATCGAAAAACAAAGCATACATCATTTTATGAAGCACCGTCTCCATAAAAAGTTATCTGTGACCTGCTGGAATCTGTCAAGAGCTACTGTACATTCCACATCCTTTCCCTGACAAACTCGGCCGTTAGATAACAATCTACTGTTTTGGTTCACTGCAACTGTCCTGTGGCAAAACAGACATAAATGTACCGAGACTGGCAGAATGCCAAACAAATGGAAGTACCAAGCATGTCGTCGTTTGCCGTGCAGCTCGGAGAGATCAGACTTGGAGAGACGAGGGCGAAAGACAGAACCCACAGTCTTAAACACGCACAAAGTTACCAGCATGAGCTATGAAAGAACAGTACTTGAACCACTCTCCTCCGGGACAGAGTTCTGCTGCTGTACATGCTACATTTCTTCTCCATTCTCTTCTTCACCACGTGGTCACTGCTTTCACCTGAACACTCACAGTCCTTGACTTGCAACACAGTGGCAATGGAGTGAGCTCAGGCCTAATTGATCTTCAGCAAACTTCAAACGATGACTTTCTGCTCTACATTTAGTCCTTACTCTCCACACTGGTAACGCTTTACCATGGCAGCAAACATCATGGCGTCAGTAAAGCCTGTGAAAGAGAAGCATGTTTGGTAGACGGAGGTCTCATGTCGAGTCTGCAGGTCAAGCAGGAAGCCTGGGTTCGATCTTTAGAGACAAGTCATACAGTGTGTCTTCATCCATGATCAAGGCCTTATCCAGTAGGTACTGCGTGACCTGACGAGAACAAGAATTAGAAATAAAACTCACAAGTGAACAACCCCGAACACCGGATTTAAAAACTGCTGCTATATACATTCAATCAATTTGAGCACATTTCAGATATATTTTGTGTATTTGTGGTATAATTCTGAACATTAATTATTAATTAAAATTCAAGCTTAGTTAACAAAACATTGTCACGGAGTAATTACTTCCAGTGGTCTGTATGTTGCATTTGATCAAGCTTCAAATCAAATCTGTTAAATACATTCCTTATGGATATGAAGACGGATCGAATATCTAGCCACGGCTTGACTCACCTTCGGCTGGTGCTCAATTCTGTATGGAGTTTGCTGGAATTGTCGGATCTCACGGATAATATGGGATATCTGTTGGTGAACCGGTACAAATACTCATGGGACCACGGACACTCGCCAGCGAATAAACATGACAACTCATAACGGATTTGCGAACATGAATAAGTCCTGTTTAAGTTTACCATTCTCATCTTTGAGAAGTTGACCAAACCCTCTTCAGTGAAGTTTGGGGTTCCTTCCTCAATAAACGCCAGGTCTGTCAAGTACATGCCCAGATAAGGGACGCATGGTGGATTACAGCTGTGAGCAGACACAAGACATGGAAAAATAACTAGCAAAATATGGAAGGAACTAAACCCAATGGGGTGTGCTGTTGTATAGAAGTAATCGACCACTGGGCGGTGTGATGTACCCCGGAACGCAATGGAGTTACTTTTAATGCCACCCTGAAGGACATTATTTTCCTCTAACAGGATGTCCTGAAGAGCCGTTTTCCTTTTACGCCACAGCAACTTGCCAGCGATTATACTTATTAATTAAAGACACATCATATATATATATATATATATATATATATATATATATATATATATATATATATATATATATATACACACACACTATTAATTTTTTTTTTTTATATTTAATGTTGTGGAACGCCCACTAGTCAAGTTAGCTCTAGTTATCACTTACATTATAACAGCTATAAACAGTCACAAGCAGCTGGTCATGTTGCCAAGGAACAGGAAAGCGCAAATTGCTCTGTCCTAAAGACATCTATAGTGGAAATTATTATTATTAATATTATTATTATTATTATTATTATTATTATATAGCAGTAGTAGTAGTAGTCATAATCAGATTATGTGGAGCATCTGGCATACAAGTCCTTGTGTAAGATGTTACTATAGAAACGATAGCATATTAGAACAAGCGCATTAACATAAAGCTGGGATTTAATTACAGCTGGCACCACAGTCAGAGGCTATAATTGAACATCAACACCTTCTACCGGAAGTCAGAAGGTGTTATCAGAATCTCACTTTTTCAAGGTTTCCCTCAGGTTTTTAAATCGTCCCTCTGATGACACCGTCTTCTGGAGCTTATCCATGAGCGCTCTCGTCTGTCCAAAGAGACAGAGGGGGAAAAAAAAGAAGTCAGAAAGTAAATCCAGCTCGTCTCAGACGGACGCAGGATTAATGATGCTTAATCTGTAATCTGTTCTTCACACAGGCAGAATGAGTGAAAATGACCTGTTTACTGATTTTAGCCCAGGTTTTTTTCAGCCTGTAGATGGCACTGCGGTTCAGGGCAGAGGTGATCTCCAGTACGCCGTTGTAATTGTTCAGACAGCGGCATATATCGGCTACGGCCACCCATTTCTCTATGGAGCTCGACCTGGAGCCTACATCTGTGTGGCTCATAATCTGCGAGGCTACCAGGTTACTCATCTTCACACAGAGAGTGAGAAAGAGTCACATATAACGATGCAGATAATACATTTACTCTAAGAAAAAAATGCCATGTTTTATTGCCCTCACATCATTGAAATGTTGGCTGGTCTTCATGATGTACGGAGTTCTTTCATTCTTGTCCATCTTCATCCAGCCTTGGCCCAGAAACTCCCTGAGTGAAGACACAAGAACGTGGTAAACAGTGAAGAAGATGGTGGTACAAAGAGAAGAAAGGACAAGTACACTGTATTGATTCAGTCATTGATATAAAGGGGAAAATATATTGTATTATAACATAAAACGTTTTGAACATGAAAATTGTTAAACTGGCAACCACATCTGTGTCCTTAAATACAGAAATATCTAGGCATTGTGATACTTAAGTGCTTGCATACTGAATTAACAGTGCACTGAGAGCAATAATATAGTAAACTATTACTGTCCACTGAGAAAAGTCTTCATACCTGGGGGAAATTAACATTTTTCAACAAAATGTCCTCCAATATTTTTCATACTTAGTTGACATTATATATATATTGTTTTGCAGATAGCTTTAAAGAATGCATTTGACAAAAGAAGTCGTCATTCACAAGTTCATCATGAGTGGGAGAGACAACTGTGTGTGGGTGTGTGTTCACAAAAAAATATTCAGATCATGTAAGGCAGTGGTTCTCAACACGGGGGCACGGAGAGATCGGAAGGGGGGTGCAAAATGTTTTCAAGAAAAAAAAAACACAGACAGGGCGCACACACACACAGCTGTCAGTGCAGACCAGTGTTCCAAATTAGCGACCAATTAGCGACATTTTTTGAAAAAAAAAAAAAAGCGCCTAGAGACAAATCTAGCAACTTTTTGGACAAACCTGAGCAACTTCCCAAATATCGGCAGTACTGTCTTGCAAGCGCGAGGTCTTGCTTTCCCTCTCACCTCTCTCTGCGTCTGCTCTGTTCAGTGAGGGGCCGAGAGCCGGAGGATTTAACAATATCATGGATAACGAGACGCGCCCTTCGTCCCGATTTACATCATCCGTATGTGAATGTTTTCAGAACGCGAGACGAATGGACTGCAACATGTTTTACATGTAAAATAGTACACGCTATTACAGCCTAGTTCTCTTGTTCAAAATAGTTCTAGTGTTCAGAAACAGTTTTATATCATTCATGTTCCATACCTGTCTGTTAATATAGTTTTATAAAAGTCATACAAGTTATTAAAAAAAAATACATTAAGAAAAGTAATTTAAAAATAGGTAAAAACACAAAAGCAAAAAAATCTATCCATCTATCTATCTAAAACAGATTATAGATTAGGTTTATATATATATAATATAAATAATCATTATACCTGAACTCCTCCAATATTGGGGATGGGTGGAGTGGGGGATACGCTCCATGATAGGGGAGACCTGGGGGGGGGGGGGGGGGGGGGGGGGGGGTTGAGAACCTCTGATGTAGGAAATGTTTTGTAAATAAAGTTACATTTAGCTGATAAGTGTTCATTTCCCCTATGTATGAAGACTATGTATGAAGACTTTTGGGATACCCTGTATACACTGCATAGTACTTACTCATAAGGGATGCTTCGAAAAATGATGTGGTCTAGAAGTGTGATCTGCTCAGCTATCTCCATTGCTGATAGTGATTCAAAGCACTCTGCCTTTGGGAATTCAGCCTGGGAGAGAGAAAAAACATACACACACACACACACACACGTCAGAACAACCCTGAATACAAAGTTAGGTTAAAAAAAAAAAAAGGCCTGTGAACTTCCTTAAGTACGAAGTTCAGGTTTATGATGGAGAAAAGACTTTTAGAAAAGCCTTTTAGCAGACAGTTTGTAGATAGTTTTCAAAGCCAGTTCAAATCTGGCTAAACTTCAGAAAGAAAATACATTAAATCTACATCATCTTCTCCCGCCATTTCTGGGTCGCATTTACATTTCCTCAAATCGATCTAGACGTACATGTACAGAGTACGTACAGCGTATATGCTAGCAGGTTGCTAAAGTTACCCTTAATTAAACCAGCAGGGTCTCTCTAGTAAATTCGAAACAGTTTGTCTGACTCTGTGTGAAATTTAGGACGGTTAAAGTTAATATGTTCCGCCTGCACCACTTCTTCCAATTTCATTAATATCTTTCTTTCATTAATGAGATCAGGTAATAAAACATGCCCCTGACTCATGTGGGTGATTCTATATTATATAGTTTTTGTGACGTGCCGTCAAATATATAAAAAGATTTTTTTTTTTAAATAAAAAAACAATTAAATGAAACTGAAATTAACCACAAGTTTAACCTATATGTAAGACCATGTAACTTCCAATTTAATGCCATTTAATTCAAAAGGCATTCATTTGTAAAATGTCATTTCAGACAAATTAAGATTTTTTTAAGGACCCATAGATGCCCTGCTATGTGATTTGTGTGTGTATCTATATTTACAGATATATTAAAATCTATATATACATTATATGTATATCTATCTATCTATCTATCTATCTATCTATATATATATATATATATATGTGTGTGTGTGTGTGTGTGTGTGTGTGTGTGTGTGTATGTGTGTGTGTATATATTTATTTACAGATTAAAATTAACACACACACACACACACTCACACACTCACACACTCACACACACACATATATTTCATTTAATAGTGAATTCAATTGTAATCTTGGGGGACGTTGTTCTCTGTAATTAGCCATCTCTGGGTTTCATTTAAGTTACGCATAACAGATTTCACACACACACACACACACACACACACACACACACACACGCTGGGTCTGTAATTAGCAGCCCTAGTTAGCTGAAGCCAGGACACACTGAGTGCATATAAATGCTTGTACCAGTGCATTGTGTTTGCGCAGTGTTACATCAATGCCATAAAAATGATGAATGATAATCGTTGTGTTTTGATAGCTCTCATAACACTCTGAGTAAAAAAAAAAAAAAAAGTGTTGCATATTTTTGGGAAATATAAACGTCTAGTGGAAACTGATGAGATTACATAACGCACATGTATCACAGATACACAGTTATGTCTATTAAGATGTACAAGGGAACTTAGCTAGAAGGCACTGAAATGTAGTAGTGAATAAACTGCTTTCAGAATGATAGCGCAGTAAGGGATTAAGTGCAAGGTTCTTCTGTTAGCTTTCCCAAAGGAGAGCTCCGTGTTTGCTCTGAGGACAGAAGAAAGCAACAGCAACAGGCTCTGTGTCGCTGTTTAAAGCTATAAGTACAGCCCTGTTGCCTGGTGAGACATGCTGTTTGAGCTTCTATATCAGTCCTCAAGCCTGATATTGTTTCGTAGTATGTACCACAGGATGAGTAAAAGCTTGATTTTCCCTTCTGTTTCTCTCTCAGGATTAGGGAATTTAGCTCTTGACTTTCATGGAATTATTTACAGTAAATAATGCAGATAAACACTCACCATCTGCAGAATGTCCTCTATCTTCAGCTGAGCATCGTCCTGGTCATCTTGTGAAAGAGCACTGTGTAAACAGAGAAAAAACAGAGGTTAAACTTAAGCCGGGTTTACACCGTCCAATTTTAGAACAATTTAGGAATGATAACTGACTAAATAGCTCTAGCTAATAGTGGTGTCGGAGGTGTGTGAGCCACATAGTGTGAAAGGTTAAATGATATCTGATCAATGAGCTCGATCGGCCCGTCTAAGGTCACAAAGAATTTTATTGGATGTCATGCAGTGTGATCAGTGTCACAATCCAATATACATAGGAGTTAGAATGGTCAGTAAGTCTGTACTATATCCACAACGGTGTGGTTGCTTGGTAACCACGTTCACGTGCTGTAGGCACCAGCTTGTGTCATGGTTTTGAATTGATCAGCAAACTACTGTATCACTGAGACAGAAAAAAAAAGACACACAGGTGATGGAAGCAGCACTAACCGAACAACGGCTTAACCTAAGGTTTTCGTGCAATCTGGACAAACTGAGCGCTGCCTGTTTCTCAACAGTTTCAGACTGAGGTGACTAATGGCATCACGGTCGTCTAGAGAGATCAAGCTACGCACTGTGAGAAGTAGCCAAATGATAAGATTTCTCTCGTGCATTGTAAGCATGGCTTTAGAGACAACAAAATAAGATTTCTCAAAAAGTCTTTACGGGCTTTATAAAATACGTGAAACACACAATATATTGTAACAATGACCTACTTCAGTATGTTTGCGGTGGCTTTCCTCTCCTGAGGGAGCAGGTCAGGATCTCTCAGCACCTCTTCCAGGAGGATCATCACGCCCATCTTCAACTCTCTATTCAGCTCAAAGTCCTGTATGACCACAAGAATGACCATTCATGACCATTGAATTTTTCTCCCAACCAAATCTTACTCCACCATATCTCAGAAGAGAACAGGAAACTGATTGACTGCAAACTCACTTGGAGTTTTAAATAACATGAATTCAAAATTCTCAACAAGCAAATTACTCTAAAAATAAATGCTTTAAATGTTTCTAGTCTTCTAAAATATTAGTCTCATCCCTGTAAGGATATAGTGAATAAATGAAGTGATTAATGTATCTTTGACCAAAGAACTCATTAAGGCATGGGTGTAAACTGGCCTGAGCAGTCAAGGCTGTAGCCCTGAAGTTTTTTTTTCTTTAGCCCCGAAAAAATTCTCCACTTAGAGCAGTTCGTTATTATGTAACTGAACATCAGTAAAAGAAGATGGCGGTGTTGTATCAGTGTTTAATCTTCAGTGAACAGAGGCAAGACCGATCATACAGGGTTTACAGGAAAGTACACTGAAATACTTGTGTCTTATTGGCTGACAGCTCTAAATTCTGCCAAACCCTAGCTGACGCAGTCAGTTAACGCGAGGCAAAAATGGATATACGCAGATTTTTATTTATTATTTTTTTTTTACAAGTGAAACTGAAACACTAACATCCTCTCACACTGAGCAGGAAAAAAAGGTGTGTAAATGTCTATAGCATGATATGAGCAGAGTATAAGGACAGATAACGTACATTGCATGGCACTGTAGCAGCTAAACCCATACAATGATAACTTAGTTCTGCCATCATGATCAACTTTTTGCCCAATTTTCACATATTTTAAGCAATTAGTCCTCACAAAATTTTTGATGGAGAAGAAGCCCCAGATGATTAACAGCCCAGCTAACGACCCTGCATGAAGGTGTTCTATGAAAGTGTGTTTGGCATGTTTGTTGACTACTGCCCAAACAGCAGTTTAAAGTAAAAGTACTTTCTGCGTTGATTTTTCAGAACAGAGAATCCTATAACAAGTCTTGTCTACGGTAATCATTATATATATATATATATATATATATATATATATATATATATATATATATATATATATATATATATATATATATGCTACAGATGCAGTAGCCAAAAATTAGGTCTAAAAAACAGAATTAAATCTAATAAATTCAATGTGTCTATGATGAATGGGACCATTTCTACTGTAAAATATAAGGGGGGGGGGGGGGGGGGGGATTCCTGGAACTGTTCTAGGAAAAAATTCTAGTTTTATAAAACTTACAGCATCCTTTATTTATAATGAGTCGTTATTGATCACCTATACATTATAGTACAGAGAAATTCTTTTCTTTGCATACCCCAGCATACCAGGAGGTTGGGGTCAGAGTGCAGGGTCAGCCATGATACAGCTCCCTGGAGCAGAGGGGGTTACGGGCCTTGCTCAAGCGCCCAACAGTGGCAGCTTGGCTGCACTGGGCTTTGATCCCCTGACCTTCCTTTAATCCCCTTCAAAGCAGTCTCCACATTGTTTCTGGTTCACTCACACCTAAGCACACCTAAGCGATCTTACCATCGAAGGTGTCTACAGGAAAGCCTAAGGAAAAAAACGTCCAGAGAAGCGGTACACCCAGATCCGGGTCTTGCACTATGACAACGCACCTGCACGCATGCATTGTCAACCAAGGAGTTTTTAACCAGAAGCAAAATGTGATTATCGCTTCGCATCCACCGCATTCGGCCGATCTCTCTCCCTGCGATGTTGATGTTCTTTTCAAGATTCACCACCGTGGAAGAAATCCAGAAAAAAAACCAGGAGGCTCTAGACATGATGGCAAAAGATGAGTAATCTTTTGACGAGGAAAAAACAGGACACGTTTCTAGGAATAGGTGAAACGCTGGGACGTGTGAATCCCCTTTGAAGGGGATTAAAGGAGAAATATTCTAAGTTTTATAACACTAGTTTGTTTTGTGTTTTTTAAACAATTCCAGGAATTTTTGGGTCCACCTTCATATTGAAAATACTGGGAGGTGGAAAGGAGGACTATTTGATGGATAATGACTGCATGTTAGAAATGCGTGTGCACCACGGTGGCACGCAAAGGCTGTGAAAAAAGAAGAATGTATCTCACTTTACCAATGGCTGAATTTTTTAGGCTAAACCCGGCAAACACATCTAAATTGAGACACATCTGAAAAACAGCTGCTAGACTGTTCGCTGGATGACTGTAGGTTCTCAACTCTCAACAAACTATTATGGGGTTATTCTAAAAATTCACTAGATAGTAGCCTCTAGCATTAGTTAAGCGTGATAAGCGTGATAAGTTTTAAACATCCCACCACCGTCCCTCAGTGGATTGAATTCCAACCTCCATCCGGACTGCAGAATCTATCATTATCTTCAAAAAACAGCTAAAGACCCACCTCTTCCGTGAACACGTAACCAACCCCTAAAAAACAACCCTACTCTGCGCACTTTGCTTCTTCTAGAACTCAAGTGATCTTGTACGGTAGCACTACTCGTATTGTTCTCCGCTTGTTATATCGCTTTGCTTGTATTTCCTCATTTGTAAGTCGCTTTGGATAAAAGCGTCGTCTAAACGAATAAATGTAAACGTAAACATGGATACTGGTATCTCTTCGCTTACTCATAAAGCATTGTACATGCAAATTTTGTCGCTTAGAACAACAATAACAAGAGAGGTTTAATCTCTTTCCACTCTCGAGTGGGAACATCACAGTGGAGTCACATGCAACTTCTAAAGCATCTCCATTCCTCTAGATGAGTGGATAGGGCTCATCAGTGATTACGCTCCCTCTGCTTTATGGCTCTATGGTTAAAGTATTGACATGCACCAGTTGACCAGAATGGTCACGTCGATTAGTCTGGAAAAACTTTCATATCTATAAAAGGATTAATCAGGCTCTGACCAAAAGGTCACTCAAATTGCAACCATGAATCAATTCACACTTGGATGTTCACTCTATGTGTTATAGTTGCACATGCTTGGTTTGACAAATGAACATAGGAAAAAGCATTTATGATCAGATCAGTACTTGAATAGGCGGCACAGCATGTCAATATTTTGCAATTTTGAGTACTGGAGGGTTTCTTGATTTGTTTGTTTGTTTGTTTGAGGTGGAGGGTGGTACTGGAACTTCACATTACCCATGTCTAGCCACAGAATCTCATGGACTATCTAAGGTGGTTTTCACACTGGGCATGTTAGCTGCAGTGTGAATCCAAGTGCGATTGTTCCGACTCATCGTATTTTTTTCAATGATTTTGTTGCTATTATACGCAGCAGATATTATGCGCAGAAATGGACCTCTTCTGTGTCACACTACATTCCCCTGCCACTCATGCTACACACGTGTTGTGGAAACGAATGATGTCATAATGAGCTAAAAACACACGCAGGTTACTTTACTTCCGGAGCTTGTCCTGACCCGAGTACGAGTTGCGTTCACGTTCACGGGAGTCACCACCACCTGTAGGTCGTCTCCGGTTCGGTACCGTGGTGCACTTCCCGGTCCACGTGACAGCTTTCACATTACCAATTTTGATCAAACCATGCTCTATTTCAGATTAATCTGCCAGTGTGAAAGCCCCCTAACAGTATTTTTGTCTACACACCATTCTTTGACTCTGAGAGTGCCTCTGCAGTCTTTGTGATGCTGATTGTTTAGCTCGCGAGTCTTCCAGGAACAACTGTATTCATACTTACGCAAGCCACCGTGCATTGAGAAACCACACAAATCAATCATTTCCGCGAATGGCAATAAACCAAAAATTGGTCATTATTTTAGTTTTTCACTTTTTAATATTTGGATTATTTTTGAATAACTGACGTTTGTAGACACACCACAGTGGTTCAGCAGTAAGAATTCCTGCCTCATAGTTTGAGCTCGGGTTAGTCTCCATGGTGCCCTATGATAGGCTGGCATCCCATCCAAGGTGTATTCCCACCTTATTTCCAGTGTTCCTGGGATATTCTCCGGATCCTGACCAGGTTAAAACAGTTACTGAATATAAATGAATACATAATTAAGCATAACCTATTATACAACAGTTAGTTCTGGTCCACTAATTTGATTAGACGAACGGCATTCCAAGAATGCTTATATTTAGTATAAGCATAATGGGACATTTCACTGTTTGTATCACTCCTCTTGTCTGTGTTCATCACATACAATTTCAATCCTAGCAATAGTTTATTGCACTGATTACCTATGGCACTCGGCCTGCGGCTGTGTGAGTACGGACGAATCACAGCTCTGCCAGTATACATTATAACCACACTCTTGATCGTGCAATATTGCTTAATTAAAGTTTCAAGCATTGGCAGTTGGTGTGTCAATTACTGCAAAGCTTCAAAGGGTGTTTATTCCAAATGAATACTCAACATATCAAAATGTACTGAGTATTGTTGGAGTATTAGTACTTGTTTGTTTATTGTGTGGCAAAAATGACTGCATTTCCTTTGATACGTGATATGTTTCATTTATATATCATCTTTCTCAAATCCAGGGATTGAAACCCCCCAGCTGAAAGATCCAAAGGTTTCATTTGACAGAGAGTAGAATGAGAATTAGTGAATTCACTACAAAGCAAAGCCAAGCTATGTAGCATCTCCCATCTCTAGCTGAGAGAAAAGCGGTAAGCCAGAAAATCACAGCATTATCCACTCGTTCATAAACTTCAAAAGCCCATAAATGATCGCTCTGGCACCTTAATCTCTACCGACCCAAAACCCAGCAACAAAAACAACCTCAGTGGGGAAAATCAACGTTTCTGCAGGCTCCTATATGACACTACAGCTCTCTCCCTCAGCATCCAGGCTGTGTTGAATGGATGACTGAACAGAGAGACAGGCGCGATCAGCAGCAAATGGGCGCCGTTGATAATTAACAGTGCAGATCACTTTGCCTCTCTTGCTGCTTTCTGCCACTGTAGGTCTACAATTATCCTTATTACAGTGCTGCACAGGCACGACTGATACTACTGAGTGAGGCTGCTGCTGTTTCCTCATATTATGTTCCTTCTGGGCTTTTAGATTAATAGGTTAGCGGTTAGTATTAAACGCATCCTTTGTCGCTTTCCAAGGCAAATTCATATGTGTCAGGGGAAACAAACGAAATTGACCTCAGCTTTCGCTCAGACACTTTGCAAGTCCATCTGGAGGAGACCTTTCAACATGCTCTTTAAAAGCTCGGTCACTTTAAACGTCTCTTTCCTCCCCCTCTCTTCACTCTGAACTGCACCGCTCACCTATTCCACTGGAAAGGTCAGTTTTAACAAGCGTTCTCCAGATCAGTTCACCACACCCGCCTAGGCAAAATTCAACAAAAGGGTACAACAGATCAATGCAATTAGGCTGCAGTGTGTCTCCTGAAAAGACTGAAGGGCTTGACAAACAGCGTTAAAAAAAAAATTAAAAAAAAAAAAACCCTTAGAACTATTTGACAAAGCTTGACCAAAAAGAGAGCGTCTGTTCGATCGTTTGTGAGGCACTAATTACAAAAGAGGATCATAAGGGCGATTTGGCTCAGTAAAAGCTGTGAACATTAGCGCTGTAATATCCCACAGATGGAGACATGTGAGACAGGGCGGCAGGCAGAGCAAAGTTTATGAGGAAGCAATGCCCAATAAGATTACAGATCAATTGGATAGTGATGGCTGGCTCCAGGACACACACACACACACACGCACGCGCGCACAGAGTGAGAGAGAACTCGTGCCAGCCAAAAGGCTCATTTCCTATTCAGTCTATTAACCACTACGAAGATTTAAAACAAGATAAACAACATTAGCTAACAGCCCATTGTAATGTAGAGGATGTATACGCTCATTCAGGAAACACTTAATGTCAGGGCAAAGATTTAAACTCAGTCCCAATTCTCTGTTTTCATTTAGCAAGGAAACAAAAGGATTTTTTTGTCTGTTGTCTGTGTGTGTGTGTGTGTGTGTGGGGGGGGGGGGGGGGGGGGGGGGTGTTCCCCCACTGCTACTTGTACTACATGTAAGCTACATGACGGTTTAAGGGCACAGATTGACAATCCACATTCATCACTTGGTAGCAGGGTGACTGCACACATGTGATGAGATAATATCCTCAGCGAGAAAGCAAAGGACAGGCCCAATAAAGACAGACAAGCATGATCACTTGTCCACAGTGGAAAATAGACTTCAAATAGCTAGGTTTCTGTGGCTTAGTCAATAAAACAATGGCCTTTATTGCCTTTATTGAATACGTACTTATCAAAGGTGAAGTGCACTGAATACTGATTTACACATAGACACTTCATGTGCTTATCCTTATAATTCTGATCCTGTTTTTTAAAATGTATCTTTATTTATTTGTTTGTTTGTTTACTTGTTTATTTATTTATTTACTTAACAGCTGCGGTACTGAGAGATAAAACGGAGTCCACTCGCTGCTGTTTTAATTAAGACTCAGCACTGTAGGTACAAGATGCAAATTGGTTTTTATTTGCGATAATAGCAAGGAAATTGTGCACGGATGGCAACCAGCTTACTTGTAGAACAGAACACACCGAGCCAAAGGTAAAGCCTGGATGACGTCTGTGTGTTCACAGCCAGAGCAATGACGAAGATGCAAAACTAGTAAAAAGAACTTAAGAGAGTAAAACAGCTCCGGGTCTACTCTCATCTGGAGGATAGGCTACTATAGTATTGCACAGCACATCAGCGACTTTAGAGTATAAACATACCCCGAAGGTCGGAGTTTAACATTCTGAATGACTTGGAGATACGAATATGTCGGGGCAAACTGACATTGGGATAATGGGACACTGGGGACTGCAGGGACAACAAACAACGACCACACTGGAGAAACTGTGCTATAAGGCTTTCAAATTTAAAACTGATGTCTTGTCTGTATTACATAAAAAGATGATGTCATGAAGTGCCAGTGCGAAACAACAAATCAAAACATACCGAATGTGCCTTAAAGGGATGGATTACCGACCAAGGATGCTAGGACCATGACCAGTAGGGGGCCTTCGATATGTACAAGTAATCACACACAACACAATACAATGTGTATGAATGTCCAATGATCCAATGAATGTAAAGTCATGAAATCTGAAATAGATTTGGAATTGTTATTGGTGTGTGGGAACACAGTGAGTGGTCAGTTAGGTCCTAACTGTTTTTAACTGGACCTAGATATGCAGCTGAAAAAACAAGGATAACTGTTCGGCAAATCCAGTTCACTAAGATAGAAATTTCCAAACCGTGAAGTGATTTAATGCGAAATGAAACCGGGAGCCAATGCAGTTCAGACAGGATTGGAGTAATGTGAGCTGAGCGCTTGGTATGTGTACGAAGTCGAGCGGCAGAGTTTTGAGTATATTGCAACCTAGCAATAGAATTAGCAGGTAAATCAATAAGGAGAGCATTGCGATAGTCAAGACGTGAGGATACAGATTCATGAACCAGTGTTTCAGAGTTTAAAATAAAATTTTCATAGTCATTATAAACAGCTGGTTCCACTGTCGCTGTACTACGGCTTCATGTATACATTACAGTCTAAAAGGGCTGTAACCTGTACATCATACTGTAATTGTAACACACAAAGCCCAGGTCTTTACAGATCTGTCTTACAGAGGTGGGGAAGTAGAGAGAGGTGTGTACTGATCACACTGAACAAACCTGGGAGTGTTTGGAGACCCAGTGGCGCAGGACATTCAGAACCCGGTTAGTGGCTGCTCTTCGGATGATGAACTCTTTGTCACACATTCTCTCAGAGTTGTTGAAAACTGAAAATAGAAGGTATCTAGTTACTTTGTGCACTTCTAAGCGTAAAAAAGCTTTTGCGAGTTTGGAGTATCAAATGTTGAACTGCAGCATTAAGATGGATTACCCAGCTTGAGATTGTTCTTCACATCATAAAAGAAATAATTATTCGGTTGCGAGTTGTGAAAACTCAAGCGATGTGTATTTCCTGGAAGGGATGAATTATAGTGTCCAGATATGGATCTACTCAAATGCATCGAGTTTTATATACCATTATAGCATAGTGAAACTTTTTCAAAGAGAAACAAACCGATGCTGCTTCGCTGTGCAAGAGCCTGGATTGCCGTAACTGATTTACGTCAGCAAAACATAATTTTCTTTACTCGCAGGTCTTCAATATGTAATGTGCCATTATGTAATAATGTCTGATATAGAATTGTGCCAAGATGTCGTTGGGATCATCTGGGATGATAACCACAAAAGGCAGCTGTAATCACACTGTTTAAACCCAGTGCAGCTTTTATGATCAAATTTACAGAAACAATTTATTCTATATAAAAAAAGCCCCATTAGGTCTCTTCTACATGTGGAAAATACCTTATTTTTACATAACTTATTGATGTATTGTTGCTTGTGATGTCCACGTACCTGGAGGGCTGCTGTGGCCAGCGGCGGCTGTTGCAATAGCGAAGGCTGAAGCTGGAGACACTGAACAGCGCGAGTTCTCTACTGCTGGGACTATGGGGAGAAAACATACATAAACGTACAGAAAAACACACCAATGACATAAGGAAGACAGCTTACATGTTAAAGGAATGGTTCAGGGGGGTAATATGTAAAATAAACCACACACAAGGTTTATTTGACATATTTGACATATTTATTTTACAGATCTCCTCGACTACAGCAGAATCTGTCGGACTGTCAGGGTTGCCAAGCGTATACATAAATGAATACAGGATAAAAGGCATCTTGGGAAATTTTCCTCTCTAGGTTAACCAGGTGTGGGCGAGTGACCATATGGAAATGGCTTGACAGTGGAAATTTCTCTGCATAGTTCGTGTGAAGAAATACAGCAAAGGCCAAGTGGAGAAATAAAGTGCATTAATGTGAAATATTGGGCATTATCAGAACAGCATACGTTGAGTAATGCCCTGTGTTGAGCCATGCCAACCATAAATATGTATCAGGGGAATTAAGCAACAGGAACTCTGAACAGCACATGCATAGGAACTGATTTCATGGGCTTACATTTTACTATTAACGATTAGGAAGTGGATAAAACAGCGGCCCGGGTGCCCAGAACAAGCAGATTTCATGTTCAGGCTATTAGTTTTTAATTTACAGTTGCCCAGCAGGCAAGAAGGTTAAACAACCATGAAAAGAAAATAAACTTTATTCCTACTGACATTTGAAAAAATATTTAATTTGGTAGGTACAATAAATATATTGCAGCTCATGGTGATTAGCATTGATCATGTAACTATGAGCATGCTGCTCATTCCAAATATTGTACCCCAACCTGGAGTGAGGGATCATTACAATTAAAATGATTTGTAAAGTGTTGGATTTTACACTTCATTGTAGGCCTATTCAATCTTTTATCCCCTCTTTAGGCCAAAAAAGTGCCTCTCTGTTTTTGACTATGTTTGGCCGAAACCTTCTCTTGGCATGCCTAATACAGTCCCCTCCAAAAGTATTGGAATAGCACGGCAAATTCTATTGTTTTCACTATACATTGAAGACATCTGGGTTCGAGATCAAAAGATGAATATCAGACGATATCAGAATTTCAGCTTTCATACTTTCATATTTACATCTAGTGATCAAAAGTGATAAATAATTAAAAAAAAGAATATTGCAACATGTGACTGATAGGTGTTTCTTGCTGTCCAGGTGTTGCCTGTTAAATTGATTGCTTAAAGGATTAATACCTCTGAATGTCTACACTTGGTTTTAACCCTAGGTTTGCCTGTGAAAACTTCATCTGTTGTTAAAAAGGATAAACTAACATGAAGAGCAGAGAGCTGTCTATGGGAGAGAAGTAGTCCATTTTATAGGAAAATCTATAAGAGCCGTTGCACAAGCATTGAGCATAGCCAACATAACAATCTGGAATGTCCTGAAAAAGAAAGAAACCACTAGTGTACCAACAACCAGACACAGAACAGTCAGCCAAGCAAAACAACAACAGCTAATGACCGAAATGTGAGAGCTGTGAAGAAAAACCCAAAAACAGCAGTTAGGGACATCACCAACAACCTCCACAGGGCAGGAGGTGAAGGTATCGCAATCCACCATTCGAAGATGATGTCAAGTGGGAAAAATATAGAGATATACCTTCAAGATGCAAACCACTCATCAGCAGTAAGAATCAGAAATCCAGATTGGAATTCACAAAGAAATACAGAGATGATCTACAAAAGTTCTGAAACCAAAATTAACCTCTATCAAAATAATGGAAAGGCCAAAGTGTGGAGAAAGAAAGGATCTGCTCATAATACAAAAAACATACAAGCTCATCAGCCAAGCATGGTGAAGGTGGTTTCATTGTTTGGGCTTACATGGCTGCTTCTGGAACAGACTTACTAATCTTCATTGATGACGTAACTCATGATGGTAGCTGTAGAATGAATTCAGAAGTTCACAGGAACATTTTCTCTGCCAATTTACAGAGAAATGCATCCAAATTAAATCGAGAGGAACTTTATCATGCAGCAAGACAATGATCCCAAACACACTGCCAACACAACAAAGGACTTTATCAGGGGGGAAAAGTGGAACGTTTTAGACTGGCCAAGTCAATCACCAGACCTTAACCCAACTGAGAAGCGTTTCACCTCCCGAAACAAACAACAACTGGAAGAGGCTGCAGTAAAAGCCTGGAAAAAGAAACCGACAATTTGATGATGTCAATGAGTCACACGATTGATGCGCTTATTGCAAGCAAGGGATATGCAACCAAATATTACGTGTTATCTACTTTCATTTACTTCAAGACATATGAAGTGTGTGTGTGTGTTGTATGTGTTATATAAATATATGTTCTTATACTTTTGCTCACCTAAATATTGGGTGGTCTGATACAAAAACAAAATGTTTTATGTTGTTTAACACATCTAGATGTAAATACCAGGAAATCAATGTTGAAATACTAAACTCTCATCTCGTATGCATATAATGATCTCAAACCCAAATGTCTTGGCTGTATAGCACAAATAAACGAATTGGACTTGCCGTTCCAATAGTTTCAGAGGGGACTGTAAATATAGTTAGAGTAACTGGTGTTAACTACATACTTGTCTAATGTTAGCTAAATAAAACACACACTAATAGATGTTATTTCCCATTAATGAACTCGAAACATTCTCCATTTACACTGACAGGAAGGGAAAATCGAGATGAGACATGACTGGGACATGACTGGGAGAAAGGGACTGGGCTTTCCAGGGTGTCAGTTAATATCAGAGAGTTTTGCACCCTCATGTTAGGTCTGCTGAAATGTTAAATATAAAATAGTGTATCCTGCAACAAGACAATAACCCAAAACATATTTAACAAATATATCAAATTTAACAAATGCAATTTGGAAGGTGATTTTTTTTCAGGACTATATTGTTCTCCAGACCTGTGTGCGACTTTAAAAAGACAGTTTAAATCTTAGTACGACAGATACAGAAAGAAGAACGGCCAACAAAACTGGAGGCTGGAGACTCTGACTCCAAGTGTGTACAAACCTTTGCATTCAACTATAATTTACAGTGAGAAAATGAATTCAAGAATTACATCACAATGATACTCAGGGGGAAAAAAAGAAACCAAGCTTCCATCCTTGCATGACAAACAAACAGCGTTAACTGGAAACCAAATGCAGGTAATGGCTGAAATTTAGAAGTAGAGAATTGTAGGACGTTAGCTAATTGGAATTGTCACTTTACCACATCATAACTAATTTGGGTAGAATCAAGTAAATCTCAGTTTAAACACTGCCCTGAATGTCAAGCTGGTTGCTCTCGCTTAGAAACAGATAATAAACTGTATCGTTCTGCTTTGTCAGCTCATAGTGGAAACACTGGGATATGAATGACCTAAAAAGCCTGAAATCTAAGACCTAGCAACTAACAATGTAAGATATTTTAAAACTTAAGGCTTTTCATTTCCATCCATCCATTCATCCATCTTCTATACCGCTTATCCTTTTCAGAGTCACGGGGAACCTGGAGCCTATCCCAGGGAGCATGGGGCACAAGGTGGGGTACACCCTGGACAGGGTGCCAATACATCACAGGGCACAATCACATTTCATTTGAAAAATTTCAGACAAATTACACAGAGTTGTGTTTCTCTTCATTATGATCATCCATCTCTCAATTTTCTGGACCACTTATCCTACACAGGGTCACTGGGGAGCCTGAAGTCTATCCCAGGGATCTCGGGGTCACAAGACAGGGGACGGGGTGCCAACCCATCGTGAGGCACAATCACACACACATTCGCGCATTACGAACAATCTGGAAATGCCAATCAGCCTACCCCGCATGTCTTTGGATTGGGGGAGGAAACCGGAGTACCTGGAGGAAACCCCCGAAAGGAGAACATGACAACCCCACACACAGAGGTCAGAGGTCGGGGTTCGAACCCGCAACCCCGGAGACACGGGGTTCTAACCACTAATCCACCGTACCCCCATTCATCATGATCATTATTTATTTTAAAGAATGCGTTACAAAGTTTTAATTCAAACATTTGAACTTTAGACACACACACACACACACACACACACACACAGAGAAAATTCAGTGTGTTACCTCCAGGACCTCTGAAGCGCATGTGTCGTGGTGTAGACGGCGACCTGCAGGGCGAGAGATCTCCAGCTTCACTGCCTTGTGGTGACTCAGGAATGAACTTCTCCATTGAAGCTGATTCTAGGACAGCTGGTGGCAGAAGGAAACCCCTTTATACTTTCCCTCATAACATCGTAAAGCAAACCAATTATGTTGTGTAACAAAATTGTACGAATCTTTTATTTATGTATCTATTTAGTTTTTTTAATGTACGTCGAGGAATCTGACTGCATGTGTGACAGGTGCAGAGTAAATTGGAGGCAGACAAGGAAACAAGGTGAGATGAAGATCAGGGTTTAGACCTGCATTGACATTATCTTCACGAAGATCTCACTCTAAAAATAGAAGCCTCATATGGCTCCTGTATTTTGAGTGATTATACAGTATGAAGTTCCTTGTTCTGATTTTGCTTCTGGACCATCTATATATGTCACTGTGGCATCTACGTGCTCCTGTGATTGAATAAACCTGACACAGTGGCATCTCACCACAACTGGCAAAAAGCTAGACATCAAATATAAAATCTCAACAACAACAACAACAAAAGGAAACAACAGAATAACAGAACCAATTCTACTAAAGATTTACACAACAGATTTACTGCTGATGTGTGCCAAATTGGTTTATCAGTATCAGTATCTTTTTCCACACTTTGATACGCACAAAACCAATTTCCCCACTTCCATTTCCACAGGTGACAAAACACACAATCAGAACACAGTTAAAAGGAAACTGCAGGTTATTGGAAAGTTGCTCTGCAGCTTAGAAAAAAAACAAAACAACTCAATGAACTGGGAAATGAGGACGATAGATCAGCAAGACATCCCATGAATTCTCAGATGTTGTGCAAAAGCCATGCCTTAGTGCTAATGGTGTGCGATAACACCCGTCTCCCTGTCGCAGACAATAGATACAATAAATACAACAAAAACACGGGGCCATTATTGCAATTTGTAAAGCAGAAACTGAACGCTGTTAGCCGGGTTGAGTTTGGGAACTCTGCAGGAGACCGCACGAGGGGTAAGAACGGCCCAGACTTTGCAGGCAAAACAAACTCGGAGAGCAATTATCAACATATCAATGTGCTGACAAAGCTGAGAACTATAGGACATGACATTTCCATTTGTGTAATAAAGGACAAATGGCTGATCCACCATACTGAACTTTTACAACCAGCAGGCAACAGAAAAGCCTTAATGCGGAGTACTTCGTTAAGCAAACAGCTTAGGAAATTCTGTTTCGCATTAGCAGAGCGCTTGCACACTACTCGCTCCTGTGGTTTACAAGGAGTTGTTGATATATATATATAAAGGAAAATGTCGTTTTTAGGATTTGGCCTTCAGACTGAACCGCGCTCATTTCGAAAAGCTATTAAAGATGCAGGATTCCGTATCACATAAAAGGAACCGTGCTTCAGGGGAAAGAAAAACATCAAGTTAGCAACTTTATCTTGGCATTACTTGTGGCTTTAAAAGTGCTTTGTTTTCTCCGATGTGAAGATGTTTAGGTCATACTATAGCCAAGGGGAACCCTTCCCTTTTGGCAAAATAAATAAAAAACGGTGCCAGAAAAGGTTCTTAGAAGAATCCTTTTTGGTTCCCTAAAGGGCCATTTTTGGTTCTGTAAAGAACTTTCCAGTCCATGGTTCTTTACCCATTAAATGTTGTTGCAACAATAAACATAATAATCATTTTTTCCACTATTAATGGGAACATTTATGGTGGGAAATGTATAGGAAAAATTGGTCAGATTAGAATGAGTACATTATAAAGAGATGTGGTTTGTTGGGGTATCTAATAAATTTGATTCATCTCATTCTCCTTAAAGAAGAAAATGTGTGCCAGAGGCATCGTGATATATGTTTAGTATTCTGTTGTAGCTTTCACATCGATTAGAAATAACCCACAGGCTGACATAACTTACAATAAATGCATTTTCGGTCTTCTTGTGTGCTTTTATGGATGCAAACCCTCTGAGATGTAGAGTTTATACTGGCTCTCGATTATAGCATTAAATCTCTTGAATCCATTAGATTCCAGAGAATATATGATTTGATGTGTTATATGCTTGAGGCCTTATTAAAATACAGACCTTCCATCACCTGACCATATCCTTCCCTCTGGACAAGTAGCAAAGAGGCAATCTTACCTCTCCGAATGCTACGGCGCAGTTTTCCAGAGAGCGCGTCGATGCGTGGTGTGTCTGCACCGTCATCATTGGCGCCAGGACTCTGCTCAGGTGAAGGATCCTGAGGAGACTTGATGTTGGAGGAGGGAGGAGGCGAGATGCAGGGGTTAGCTGAGGTGGGGCTGTTGGTGGCGGAGGAGGAGATCGGGATGGAGAGGTCCAGTGCAGCCACCCTGAAGCCGAGCGGAGAGTTGAGGGAGAGCTTACGGGCTCGCACAGGAGAGGACGTGCGTGAGGGGATGGAGAGAGGAGGAGGCGAGGAGAATTTCCTGCGCAGGCGAGGAGATTTCTCGTTTGGATGCTCACTGCCCGTGCTGCTGGAGCGGTTGTTCTGGTTGGTAGCGAAGAAAAGCTCCAGGGACCTGGGTTTGGGAGAACATATGTGACAGTGTGAGGTAGACAGCATGCTTCCGGACAGATTCTCCAATGGCGAGCAAACATTTATTCATCTGTGACTGAAGAACAGAGATGAAAGATGGATGAGGTGCGTTTGTGTCCAGACATAATGTGTTATCTTTTTTTTTTTTTTTTAAAAACCCAAAAAAAACACAATAGGACTGGGTAAAATGAAAAGAAATAAGGATCATGGTGCTGAAAAACAAGAGGACTGTCTGGCAGACATGGATTAAGTGAAGACATTTTCAGCGAAAAACACCA
The DNA here is from genome assembly GCF_001660625.3 of Ictalurus punctatus. NCBI lineage: Eukaryota > Metazoa > Chordata > Actinopteri > Siluriformes > Ictaluridae > Ictalurus > Ictalurus punctatus. The sequence continues at coordinate 6,812,303 of NC_030437.2, forward strand.
TCGATTGTGTGATTTAAAGATTCCGCTTTTGTTCAGAAAAAAAGGCCTGCTAAATCTCAGGGATTGCTGAGGAGTATATTTGGGTTTATTTTATGAAAGTAATAAAAGCACACATGATTGAAATGATACCCCATAAGATAATAGAAAGAACAGGCTACAGACACTAACCAGTGGCCATATTTACAAAAATTAGCTAACACTAAGTGACACTAAAAGTTCTCAGCTAAGAGTTGCTCTTTAAAACCTTTTCATGAAACTGCTAAATTCATACACGCACAGAAATAATCCCAATGCATGATATCATACAATGAAACCGTTGCAGATTTCATGCATTACAACTTTCTTGCAAATTCAGTACAATTACACTTCCTATGTAGCAGACTGCATGGCTTTGCAGTTTCAGAATACTTCCATGTTCCTTTTACTATTTTTTTTTATTATTGTAATATGACAGCGTGTCATGGGATTTTATTCATTTTTCATTTACCGTGTAAACCAATCAGCCGATCACTGTTGATATGCGGTCGTAAAAAATACTATCCTCGGTAGTAATGACTGGTTTGCTGATAGCATTCTGGAGAGGGCATTTCTTGTTTCACGTAAAACTTTACTTGCAGATGATGTCTGCAGGTCATCTGCTGTTTCCATGTAGCCGAGAGAGATGTGTAATACTTTCCCTCATAACATCGAGAGAGATGTGCAAGCTTTGCTCTCCAGCTGTGCTGCGTTAATAGGTGACTGACCTTACAACTTCACAATCAGTGAAATACAACCGCAATCACCATCATACTTCTTGTATAACTTCTATCTATCATTGGATTGTAGTAAGAGCAGGCTAGAGAAAGAGAGAGAGAGAGAGAGAGAGAGAGGTGCTATATGTTATGTTACTTTGATTGGTCCATGGCTATCTTCCTCATCTTCAAGCTGTAATCTGGACAGAAGGATGTGATAGACAAGCGATCGAATGAAGGATACTGGATCCTGTATGACAGCAGATTATGAGAGGTCAATGAGGGACATGACACACAACAACAAAAACACTGCACAAATGACAACCTAATATCAAACTGTAATCTTTAAAATATGCACAATAAAAAAAAACACCTTTAAATGAAGCTTTATCAAGAATTGTAGCAATGAGCAGAATTATTAGTTCTTTGTCAGATTTTCCCAGTAGTGTCAAAATCGTAAACTAAGAAAGAGTTTATATTGCCTAATTCCTTATCTATGTGACGATAATGAATTCGGTGAGGCTGGTAGAGGTTCTGATGGTTTTAAGAAGTATATAACGATTCGACGTGTAATGACGTAAAAACTGATTCGCACAGACTCACCCAACTGTATTACTGTAAGTGTGAAATCGCCTATTTATATGAAGTGAGGTTATAATAACAGTGAACTTCCACAAAACAACATTGTATGGAATGGAACAAACAACAAAACACTGCACGAATGACAACTGAGATCAGACAGGGATTTTCATGAACAGTTTTTAGTCTTCCCAGTCATCAACTAAACAGAGGAAATAGAGAACAGGGATAGATAATGCACTGGTGCCTTAAATCAGAATGGAAACCGTACGCAAGATTCATACTAGAATAAAGTTTGGGGTTTTTTTTTGTATAGTAAATTTGAGTAGCGTTTGCATACAACTTCTATAACAGATACTTTCAAGCAGAGCATTACGTGCTACAAACACTATTACACAACATAAAAAGAGTAATTAGTCAATTATTTGTTTGGTTAATGTCTTAGATGACTTTAAAACAATAAACTGTTTTCAGCCTTCAGTAGTTTATCGAACGTCGCGAAATACCAAGTACTTTAATTTAATATTCGCTTGATTAACATTGTTTAGCTTCGCATAATTTATGTTTAGTGCGTTTATGAACATTTCGTAACATTTATTCATTTCATTTTTAGTTTTGGGCTGAATAAACATCAGCCAAAGCAAGTGGATTTCATATTTCATTACTATTTTAATACATTTGTTAATTTACTCGGTAATTGATCCGTTCTGAAGCGCATGGTTAGTTTTTGTTAACGAATGCAGTTAACAATGTTAATTAAGGGAGACTTGATGCAAAGCATTGTCACTTCACACTTCTACACACTTCTTTGTGTGTTTGTTACTGAACAAACCTGGCCTACCGTGTTTAAAATTCTTTAGCATATATTTATACGACAGAACGCTCCAGTAAACGAATTTGATCGGGATTGTGTTAATATTTAGTGTAACTGCACTGGTACATGTTACTGCGCGTATCACTCCACTTGTCTGTGTTCGCTACAGAAAAATCCAATTCAAGCAATAGTTTGCAAGATTGAAACTGCTACTACACTTACTACAGGCTGTCAGTCGGTCTGTATGTTGCATGGCAACACGCAAGGCTCTATATCCAGCTGTGACCTATGGCCGAATCACAGCCCTGCTGATATTCAGTACAACATGACTCTTGCTTGTGCAATAGTACTAAATCATCTGATCTACCAGCTGTACCAGTGTAGCATTTCAGTGTGATTTTTTCCCAGCACAATATACATTCAATCCGTAACTGATTTCAATCCATCAGTGATTTTTCTTCCGTCGAGCTCAGAAGTTTACATACACCTTGTAGAATCTGCCAAATGTTCATAATAAGAGGGATCATAAAAATTGCATGTTGTTTTTTATTTAGCTCTGCCCTGAATCAGCTATTTCACATAACAGATGTTTACATGTAGTCCACAAGACACAATAATAACTGAATTTACACAAAAGTTTACACATTCTCAAGTCTTAATACTGTGTGTCGTTACCTGGACGATCAGAGACTGTGTTTATGTTTTGTGATATTTGTTCACGAGTCCCTTGTTTGTCCTGAGCAGTTAAATTGCCCAGTGTTCTTCAGAAAAATCCTCCAGGTCCTGCACATTCTTTGCTTTTCCAGCATCTCCTGCAGATTTGACCCCTTTCCAACAGCGACTATAAGATGTCGAGGTCCATCTTTTGACACTGAGGACGACCGAGAGACTCGTACACGACTATTACACAAGGTGCGAACATTCACTGATGCTCAAGAAGGCAACCCGATAAACTTGTTATTAACTTGGTGCAAACTTTTATACAGGATGAGCAGTGTAAACTGTTATTATTTTGTCTTCTGCAAAACATGTAAATATCTTATTTACCTTCTGAAGGGTGGTACTAAAGTAAAAAAAAAAAAATCTAAATAATGAATAAACAAAGTAAAGAATGTGCAGGACCTGGAGGATTTTTCTGAAGAACAGTGGGCAGTTTAACTGCTCAGGACAAACAAGGGACTCGTGAAGAACTCTCACAAAACATAAACGCAGTCTCTGATCATCCAGGTAACGACACACGGGATTAATAATCAAGTGTGTGTAAACTTATGAACTGGTTCATTTGTGTAAATTGAGTTATTATTGTGTCTCATGGACTATATGTAAACATTTGAAATCGCTTATTAAGGGCAGAACTAAATAAATAAATAAAAAAAACGCAATTTTTATGATCCTTGTTTTAAAAATTATGAACATAAGTATGTAAATTTATGACCTCAAGTATGCTTCCTGCTGTTAATCAAAAGCTGTACAACCTCTTCCCTCTGCTCCAGAAGAAAAAGAAAAAAAAAAAGAAAAAAAAAGAAAAGCAAAAGTAAGCAGTCGGGATCTTCTGCTTGTACAAGCCAGGCTGCTGTCAGACTAAATCACCTGACTGGAATGGAGGTGAAGGGCTTCTTATAGATGTCCGCCAGCTTGTCCATGACCACAGCAGCGGAGGTAAAGATGCGATACGTGTGCAGGAAGGTGTTAAGGAAGTCGATAGATAGGAAGCGCAGGTCTGTCAGCCTCTCCAGCAGCCGCTCAACGCTGGCATAGCGGATCTGGGGAACCTTGCAGGAGTTGAGCGTCTTGCTGAAGCAAATGTCAACATCGTCTTTATGGAGACGCGCATCAGATCTGATGAAGAGCATACATCAAAGCAGCCTCATGAGCCAAAGCCAGCGTGTACTCGGAGATGCGATGAAATGGGAAAAATGTGGTGTTGGAGTTACATGTAATTAGTTCATGAATTTAATGGGGGGGCGGAAACATTTTCACTAAGGACTGACATTCAGAAACACACACACACACACACAGTGATAATGATCAGCTGAAAGTAAATACACAGAAACGCCACAAAGGCAGGGGCAGGACAAGTGCCTAAAAGCAGGCAGCACACACGAATACACTAATACACACATACACACACAGACAAATAACATGTACAAGACTGAAAACGCATATCGTGCCTTACTTGATCATGTGCGGCACAGTGACTTTGGAGTTCTCTTCAAACACACTGGTCATCAGGCCATTACAGCGGATATTATCAATACACTGCACGTCACACAAAAGGTACAAGAAGAAAACTTTACTACTTTGTACTACCCTGGGCTGAAGTCATTAAACAAATTGACATTGTAAAATAACTCGGAGTTTAATTAAATTTACACAGGGGCAGAGAACACAATGAGCCAGTGAACCCCAGTGAGCGTCTCCAATGAAGTCATCTCTCTGTGGCATGTGTGAAATTTACACTAAAACCTTTTCGGTTTTATTCTGAGGATTACTTTTGCCTGCAGTGCATTGAAGTTTGGCTGACATTACTGCCTTTCTAAGGCTAAAGGCAGGATCTTCTTGTTTTTGCCATGGCATTTTGTCATTAGAATTGATTAAAAGCTTACCATTATCCCTTCTACAACTCTATAGTTAATGATTTAGAGTACAGACGAGTGCCAATCGAGTGGTCTCCTCCAGGATGACTCCGCCCCAATCAATAGTGCAAGAGGTTAGACTGAATGGTTTGATGAGGATGAAAATGATGTAATATCATTATGCTATAGCCGTGAACAGTCAGCAGATCTCAACCCAGTTATACCTAAAACAGCAATTTTCTCAGTTTCATTCTAAGAGCAGTTGCTGCCTTCTGCCTTATTGCAGTGCAGATGATAATACAATTGCATAATTCGTTCACAGTTTCAGTTTTACGGGCACTATTTTATGATTTCCCTGCTCAAACTTACGCAGTTTGCCTCATTGTTGGAACTGAGAAGTGCTAAATAAGTATTAAATAATAGGTATAGCTGAAGTGTTGCATAACCGTGAATAATTTATTACTAAGTGCTGAATGGATAAAAAGCAAATATAACCGCTTAAGTATAGAATTTTTCACTCGGTTCTTTTACCTGGCTGATGTCGCTGGTCCAGGCTGCCTTCTCCTGGCGTGATGGAGCCAGAAGCACCACTGTAAATGCAGGAGTGTCTGCAGGTTCCACCACGATCTTAAAGTCCAGATGGCCAAACACCTGCCCTGAGGTCTTAGCTAAGAGTCAAACACACACCAGCTCACATATGGATATCCATTCAATGCCACGCAGGCAATTGAATCAAATAGGATCCATTTGTGTAAATTTTGTATCGCAAGAATGTTTCATGTATATAAAATTACATTATATTGATGACCACTTGAAGCTTCTTTACAAATATAAGCAAACATAATAGTCATTGTAAAGCTTCTAGTTTACTCAGGCATCTAGATTATTTTGGTTACTTTGAATCTCCAAATGAACCACAAGCATATCTTGTGGCCAACCTACTGGACAAACAATGGCATCCACCATGAACTCGATGAAATTATTCTCATTAACTATGACAGGAACATCACTGGACGGTCATAAAGCATTCAAATGGGCATTCCAGCCCGACCTTCAGAGGAGCTAATGGATCTGCATGATGATAGCATTGATCCATGTGACATTTACAAGCGCTACGTTGAGCTCCATCTTTAGACCTGCTTTTGGCAGTTAATTAACCTGTGACAAAATATGGAATGTATTAGCAGCTTTGTGTCATCAAGCCACGTGGGTTTGAGGAGGAGAGTTAATGGGCCGAAAGGAGGACTCACAGTCTTCATCATTGGCGTCGGGTTCCTCGATGAGGGTGCACTCGATCAGGGATAGTACGCCACCTTGCTGCAATGATTACAGGATGTCATTAAATATGAATATTACTGCCCTCAATGTGCATGTGTCCATATGTCAATGGAATTGGATCAGCATGAATCAGTATGAGGAATAATAATATTATCACCTCTTGAAAAATTTTATTATTTTTTTTAAATACAAAGGCTGTATTTTTAAAAAAAAATGAATAAATAATATTATTTTTAGATCATTAATTGCATGATTACAAAAGATGAAGCATAAAATGCATTAGGAAATCCTTAATAGTGTGGAAGCGTGAAGAAATTTCTAAAGATTCTGAAGCATGTGGCCAGAAAAGTGTACAGTAAATATCAAACAATACTTGGACCACAAGTGGAAAATCTAATGACAAAATAATATTCCATTGACAAAAGACTATTTAAAAAAAAAAAAAAAAAAAAAAAAAAAAAAAGTCATACTTTTCCAGGTCTGGAAGTGAGTGTTCTTGTTCAGATCATTTTTATTTATTTCTTGTAACAGAAAAAAAACTCCCAACCTTGTTATAGCATACACAGAATATGTAATTACAAAAAGCAAAGGCATAAAAATAGATGGTAGACATAATAATACATAAAAATATAGAAAAATACCAGACAACATCAACAAAAAAATGACATGGCTGAAGTGTCAATTTGAACAGAAAAAAAATAATAAAATGTAGAAATTCATAGAGTCAAGACAATAACATACCAATAATAAATCATTTAATAATTTAAATGTCAAATGATGCATAACAATATTTGATCCAAATGAGAGTATTTTAAGAAGCTATCATTAGAATTTCCCAGATTCGATGTTGGTTTCGAATGGTCACGTGACTTCATTTGAAAGAGTTATATAAATGAAATAATTCACACTCTGACAGGTCTAAAAATGTCCTGCAAACAAAAACAACCGACTGTGTAGCCACTGTTTCAGAATGTAAAACTGGGAAACTACAATTACTGTACAATTAGAGAAAATAACAACCTCTTGTGTGCTATCAGTGTTTCAGAGGTCAGCATTGCTTATCATTTTCAACGTCCTAGCAATTTAAAATGAGCTCTGCTCCACAAAGACTCTCCCATTTTTCTCCACTGTGACTGCCGTTTCATTTGCCTCCAGTCATAATAATAACGTCTCGGAATTCACAGTTAAAGCTGAAACAGCAGATTTGCCAGTTGTGGTGTTATTTAAATTTGAAATGGAGAAATGGTGGAAGAGAATAAGACTGTGTGAGAGTGTGGGGTGGGGGTGGGGGGGACATGTATGGAGAGGCTTGTCATATGTGTTTTACATCACTCACATGAGAATCAGAATAATCAAGCAACTGCTGCTCCATTTTAGACGGACAGGTTAACATGCTAAATGCTAAGGTAAGCTTCCTAATCATAACTGACCTTTCATTCACATAAATCTAAACGGACAGGCAGAACACTGGACAGCTGTTTAAATTTACATAACTGTTGAGCCTGTACATGAAACAGAGACGTGTGTGTGTGTGTGTCTGCACGGGCATGTGTGCTTGACTCACTTTGAGCAGGTGCAGCTTGCCTCCTGAGCTACGGGTACAGATGAGGAAATGCTTGGTGAACAGGAAGCACTGCCTGTCTCCTTCTTTCTTCAGAGAGAGAGAACCCAGTCGTACCTTGCTGAGCTTCCCCCTCTCCACTGAGGGGAGCTGGATCAAAGAGCCTGAGACAGAACAGGAGAGATAGAGAGTCAGTGAGCATGAGGTAGCAAAATAAATAAATAAATAATGCATCCTCTGTTTGCTCTTCCAAACACAAAGCTCAGAAACACACACTATATGAACTCTGCATTTGTACCTAAGCCCTATAAAGGACGATGTGTTTTTCTAGAAAATTTTTATTTTCATAACCATCGTTAAAAAAGGGGGGGATGGGGGGTGGGAAGGCAACCTATCCGTTTACATCCATCTTTTAATATTTGTGAAGCACTCTGGGTCAACACACTTCGGGACCAGGCTTGGACCTGTGACCATGGGTCACAATGTTATGCTGATCTGTCTCCCTTTCTTTTCAGGGTGAAACATTCAGGCACAAAGTCATGTGCATCTGTTTCATCGTAATGTCCCTTAGCTAGCAAACGTTAATGTTTTTATCCTCCTTGGATGCTAAAAGTGGTCGACAGTGACATTGACAAACTATGGCAATGGATTAATCTAGTCATTCTAGTCAAAGCAACTGTCACGCACATACATATACTGCACGCCTACTGCTTCAGTCCACTCAGGAGGAATATGTAACATCTTCTAGAAATACTGGTAGCTTAGAAGAAATACTAAAAATGACTGAATGAAGGGGTGACAGGGAAATCCCATCCATCCACCATGAGTTCATACGAGCTCTGAACACTTAACAGTACACATAACATTTAATGGTGTAAAGATGACGACAGCAGCAGCAGGCAGATATGCGGTAGCGTGGGACAACCATTCACATGGTGAAAGTCTGACATTTTCCACTATATACAGTAGCTCTGAAAACTACAGGTCTTCCCGAACTGAAATATGTTTCTCTTTTGGATGTATTTCAACTGGTTACTCCCAAACGTGAACAGGAAGAAAACTGCATTTGAATATTCCCTTCTGACTACACTGAATGGTGTTCCCAGCGTGGCGATCACGGTGCGTGTCCGTATTTTTATACGTGCTGTTGTTTTGGCTTCAGTCCTGTTTTGAATTGGTTTATTTCCTAAATGTGTGAACCTGTTCTTAGTTCTGCCCTTGATTAAAATAACTAGTTATACCCTTCTGTTGCTTTTATCTAAATACTTATATACGTTTCTAAAGCTGTATCTCCTGGTTCGTGATTTCCGATATTTCCGACTCTTTCTGAATCTCTATAAGGATTCATTTTGACTTCTGGTGTTCTGAACCCTTCTATGAACCTTGATAACAATTTGTGGATTAGCCTTAATAAAGAGCACTCTTATATAACCTTGTATACACACTCATGTCCTGCCCCTGACCATATGTTACAGCACCAATGCCCTGATTGTTAAAACCAACTTCTGTTTATTGATTTAATATTTAATTAATTTTCAAAAATGAACATGACTTTATCTATCTCATACCTGCCTAGAACTGCTTTTATAGCCAGGATTTTTTTTTTTTAAACCTAACTCCTTTGCAGAGAGCCTAAGCAAGACTGAAATGTTAATTAAAAACATTTCTAATTCATAATTTTGTTGAGATATATTTATGCTTCCGTAAAGAAGATTTTAAAGTATGTAACAGGCAGAAAAAGAAAAAAAAACAACTCTTGGTCAGAACCTGATTTTCAGTCATTTTTGGCGGTTTGCCACGGTGACTTCTGATGAGTTTTCCCAGACTGCCACACAATTATATGCTCTAGTTTGGGCCACACTACTTAGTGCATAGAATGTAGTTTGGGACACTACCCTGAATTGTGCATGTGTACCATCAGTTTAAACTTTGTAATGTTGAAGAACATAGCATAACCAACATGATTAAAATAAATAAATAAAATAAAATAAAATTCAGCGAGTAGTTCACAATAGCTTTTTCCAACAGAGACGGCAAAATTCCCCAAATCTTACAGCCTGTGGCTTTGAGCAATTGTATTTGACTAGTATGACCTTAAGGGGATTTTCTCTGCATCAAAGTATAAGTGAAAATCAATTACTCTTAATTACAATTCTGTGAAAAAGCTCATACTTTTTACTCCTTACATTTCCACGTAGACCTTCCAAGCACTCACTACAATCTCAATTTGTATGGATACCACAACCAATCATCTTTGCTCACTTGTTCAAACAAGTGAATATATCTTTGGATTTCATAGAAATGAAGGCGTAAGAAAAGCTAACCTAAAGCTAACCTTCACGACTTTTCATACAGAGTCGAAATCAGAAGGTTCCAACTGTTTTAGCAAAGTGAACCGGACCACAGTGCATAACTTCTTTGATGGACCTGTATGTGGGCAGTGAAGAGGATGAGGCAGGCGTCTGTGTCACAGCGAGGCATTTACAGGACATTCTAAATAAAATGAAATAAAGTTCTTTGTCGGTCCTCACGATCCGTCAGTCTTTTAAACTTGTTTGAATCTGACGTGCTGTGGAGGGGAGCTGTATTTGTATGCGTGTGTGCTTTGAATTTTCGGTCATTGAGGTCTTAACTGTGGTTGATGGTGAAACCTAAGCAGCCTGTCAGTTGCTAGAAAAATGGACAGGAAGGTAAGAGATCAATGGTGCTTTTGCAAAGTCTCTGCCATCTAAACCCTGTTCCTCTTGAATGAGAAGACAGAAGAAAGATAAGATAAGAAAGCTCACCAATTCTGTAAAAGCTTCCCATGATCATAGCATGGACCATTAACGAAGCACCTGCGGGGTTCCGAATCTGACTTCTAAACACTAACATGTCTGCACTGAGCATGATTTGTGGGTGGAGATGGACCATGACCATATGCTTACGAGAGAGCCAGTAAGCGCATATTTGGAGATGTGTAAGATGGTGTGCTTGGTTGTCCTGAAAAGCCCCTTCTGTGACAAGCATCTGTTATAAATTACAAGAAATCCTGCAAAACATCAAGCGATGTTCTCTTCCGGGCATAGAGCAATCATGTTCAGTGTGTATAAAACCACTCAGAGTAAACGAGGCAAAAAATATATAGATAATTTTTTAGCAATTAGAACATTTGTACTGTACCTGTACTGAACCCTAAGATTATAATGTGCAATGTATAAAAATGATTGAAGCTGTTCTTAAATGGGTGAGTAAGTAAAAGTGTCTCTGAAACTGAAAAGAAGTGCAACTGATGTCCTGCAATTGATGTGGAGCTCAAAAAGGATGTTATCAGGACATATACACACACACACACACACGATAGCACATTTCTCACAGTAAAACATGGTGGGATACGAGGCATTAATCACCTTTACTATCTCACGGCAAAAACGCTTTCTTATCTTGACCACTCAGGGTGAATGCAAATCCAATATTTATCTTATTCTATCTTTCTTCTAACAGACAGCAAAGAATGGTTAAATCTCAAAAACACCCTCAGTAAACAGGTTGAAGCTGTAATCGGATCCTCTGTGGAAGTGGAGCTACATTTATTATAATTAACACTGTATTTTATCTTCTTTTTTTTTAAAACTTCACATACATTTATTCACTATACCAGGCATGCTTAGTTCACTCTCAGTGGGTCTTATTTATCAAGCTGGATACGAGCAGATTTTTTCGTAAACTGTTCGAAAGAGCATTTACACAAATGTGGTATTCATGGAGATCTTACTAGTTCCGAAAAAGGGCTACTGAGTTATAAGGAGATTCACTAACGTGAACCTCGACTGATTGGCTTTTTAAAAAAAAAAAAATACTCTCAAGATTTTGATCTTTTCAGGTGCTCTCACAGTGCTTGATAATATTTTTTATTGGTGTAGATGAGAGTCAAAATATCTTTCACGTCTGTCTCTGATAAATGCCTTTTCTATCACTGTTTGGGCCTCGTTTTGGAAATGGGGTGTGGATGATCGATTTACAGCAGTGCATCTGTCGTATCTCATGATTAAGATTTACTCCAAGATTAACTCCAATTCCTCACAAAGAGCTGTTCAGAGAACTTTAACAACCCATTTTTACTCCCAGCTTTTAACTAGATGTTTTCAGGCTTACATAGACTGCTAAGAATCTTTACGCATATGAGCCGGCCTTAAAGTTCAGTGAAGGTTCACGGCAGGGTCTCGTTGGCGAACGGAGCTCACCTTGTCTCACAAACGTCTGACTGGTGTCGAGGAGGATGTCACAACCTTCTACAATCATGCGCTCGATAGCCAGGTTCTTGCGGATGTTCTCCGTGTCACTCACCTCATCGTGCATGACCCTGAACACACAAAGACACGAAGCTTTTACTGTCTTGACTTCGATCTGTCTGTGAGCATTGACATGCAGATTCAATTCAGACAGCTCGTTAGTAAACATATCAAAACTCAACTTCTCTTCAGCATTCATTCGAGTGACAGCCTGAAGAAACTTCATGTCTATAAAACATTACCTGGACAGCTCTTCAAGCTTCGACTTGGCAAACTCCAGACTCTTCCGCTCTACATGCTCGTGCGGCGTATGAGCCAAGAGTTCATGTAGAGATATAATATAGCGTGGGATCTGTAGAAAAACGGTGTGAAAAGAATGAGCACGTTTGTGAACGTTGTTGTAAAGTGCAAAAAGGATAACTAATACAGATGTTTAAGAAACGTGTTTACATTAAATCAGTCAATAAAATGGCTTACAATCATGCATAAAAAAAGGTTTGCTTTGTTCTGGGATTGTACAGTACAGGAGGGTTGGTCATACCTGAAACATGGGATATGTGAGGAAGGTTTCTAGCATCCTTCCCTCACACGCAGCATTGGACTCGTATTGTTTCAGCAGCTTGTCAAAATCCCTGTTCTGTTTACAGTTCGCTAAAACCTGCAGGCTGTACTGGTGGTTCCGTACAAACTCCTGGTAGATGTTCAGCATAGGCAGCAAAATGTCGAAGAGATCAGCTAAAAGGAGGGATAACAGTGTCAGGCACTTTAACAGTGAGACAGGTTTAGCTAGATTTAATTGCTTTAAATTCCTCATTGATGTGCACTGCTGAGAGAAAAAGGTTCTTACTCTCCACTGGCTTCTGGGTAAAAAGAAAGAATTTATCACCAACATGACAATTTATCTACAAAATTAATTCCAAACATTTGTGGAAATCTATCAAAATCAATAGAAAAGGAGTTCAAAAAGAACCAACAGCAATCAATATTGTCATCATCCTTTTGTTTGAAATGTGTTAAATTTAGATTTTGACCATTTTTGTTACTGAACATGCAAAAAAAACAAAAAAAAAACAAATACATATGACGCCTAACAGACGATTCAGTTAACAGGGAATGTCACCAGAACACATAACAGAAGGTTTAAGGTCAGTCCATCTCAAGTGGTCCAGTGCAGGTTGCTTGACCATTTTTAATTTCCCTCTTTCTTTCTTTTTTTTTTTTTTTTAGTGATTACCTCTATGTATTAGCATTGCAAAGCACCATTAAAATGTTTATTATTATTATTATTATTTACTTAGTTTAACTATGACGGCCATCTTTGTGTCATGGCACACAATAACTTTAGGTTAAACAGCTGTTTATATCAGTCTCAATATCTCTGCTCAGGATGGTCCTAGCTGCTTGGAACAAAAACTGATCTCTAGAGCACATTACAAGGTACATTGACATATATAAACATTTTGTTCCTTAGATTTAGAACTATGGGAAGGGTTTGAGTCTCAGTCTTCATTTTTTAGGGGCTTCCTAGGTAATGTAATAAAGGTAGTGTGTGTGCAGAGTATTTTATGGGGCAGAGAAAGTGAAATGTTTTCAAATTCCCTTCATCTTTGGGTTGAATATCTCTAGTGGGGGACCAGATACAAACCTGAAATTTTCACAGAAACAAGTCCTCAATAGTAGCATTCTGCTGTAACAAAAAAATTTAGTTTGAGATTCCACTAGGAATCTCAGGAGCTTTGGCTAGCAGAAATCTTTATAGAAAAACTTTATTCATGCAAAGTTTATATATATATATATATATATATATATATATATATATATATATATATATATATATATATATATAAACATACATTTTGCCAATCTAAAATTTCCTTGCAATCTTAAAAGAGTAAGTTATTTTCATTTTGTGGGTGTGCCAAATCCACCTAACTGACGTAATTGAAAAAGAACTGGTGCCTAATCTGAGGCCATAAAACAAGCCAACGTTTTATTTGCAGGTTTGGAGAACACTTATCTTGGCCTTCAGAGCTGGAATGATGAGACAACGTTTTGTGCGGATTTCATTGTTGAGAGTGTGTGTGTCTGTAGACGGTGAGATAGCGGGAAATCAGACGTCACTGACTGTGTTTAACTAAGGCGTCGTGCATCAATAGAGACAGCTCGTCCTTGATGTCTGCCTGTCAGCTCGCTATGCGTCTTTTGCTGAGGATGACAGTAAAATGCAGCAATCAGGCTCTGAATAGAGAAGCTGAATGGCGGTTGCTTACCTAAAACCAGTGTGGGCCAGTTCGCTATCCTTGCCTTCAAGCCTTGGTGGAATATCTCGTGCAAAAACATGATTGTTTCACTAAAGGGAAAAAAGACCAAATGAACACAGTAGTCAAGAGAAAAGAAGGAAAAATGGTTCAAATCTAACATTGATGCTCATCAGTGTGCTCTTTTTATTCATTGAATATAGTATTTGTACTGGAGAAATCTTCAAAAAACTAATGAATGATGTGCTATATAATTTCCCACCTGTCTGACTAACTAAACTTCTTATAGAACCTTCACACGAACACGCACACACACACAAACCTGTTGAGGAAGATGCTGCTGACGTCATCATGGCTAATGGGAGGTTTTTTAGAGCTAGCAGCCATGCGGAGTGGCCTGAGGAAGCAGTTCACCAGGATCGACAGCTGGTGGACATACTCGGTCTCAGCCTCCACCATGTTAAAGACAATCTGGTTTCTCTTCCTCATGCTCTCGGCATGAGGAGAGCAGATGTAGTCCTGAACAATGATCTTCCACTTCCTCCGACACAGCCAGCCTCGCATGAAACTCTGGACCTAGAGGAGAGGTAACATGGGTGAGTTGCTAAGCAAATAAAAGCTTACAACTCAAAAACATGATGATCATCATATTAGATACTATTTCAAGCTAGGGAAAATGCAGAATGGGAAAAAGCCAGTTTAATATAGGATGTCAGACTCGTAGTTGGTGCAGTTAAAAGTTTTCCCCCAGTTTTCTTCAGAGTTTTGGTCTTGGACAATTCGCCAAGCTCACGGATGTCCACAACTGACTAGTGTCGCTGTGATTTGCTCTTTTGGACTCTAGGCAATGGACTGGTTGTGGCATCATCAGGATTTGAACTCCTGATCTCTGGATGATCTAATGTGAACACTTTTCTGTTAATAAAAAGCTATCCTCTGTGATGTTGACATAATGTTTTCCAAATTAAATGGTGCTCTGAACAGGCTAAAAAGTGTTGGAATCTTTCCAAAACTAACGATGAAAAAAAGAGAGTCCATTTCTAGGACGGCTTTATAATTCAATGCTGGCAACAGTTATACTGTTTTTAGCCAATTTTGAATGAGATGTTTATGTATAAGGTGATGTGTTGGTACAGCATTTTTCACTGCTTTGGGAAGGTGTTAAGTAGCATGATTGCGAGTTTTGCCTAGGGTGCCTGATGGAGCCTGCTACCTTTTTAATCTTCTTGATGTCTGGATCGTCTTCCTCTTGGTTCACTTGGTAAGGCCGCATCCTCTCCTTGGTTTTGTTCAAGGCTACAATCTTCAAGAACATTCAGACAAAAAGGTATTATGATAAAATACCACTAGCAAAATGAAAAACTCTCGATAGTCATATAGTACACATAGCCCAAAGGAACACTCGAGTTTAATACATCTATTCTCTATGCATGCATCTGTAACATGAGCTATTACATATTCATCCGTCCATTCGTTCATCTTCATCAACTGCTTCATCCTGGTCAGGGTTGTGGTGGATCCAGAGCCTATCCCAGGGACACTAAGTGTGAGGTGGGAATACACTCTACATGGGATGTCCACACAGGGCACCAGGCCACCAATTAGTCACACAACTCTTTCGAACCTCATCCACCTTCTGACATGGGTGGAGGGAGGAAACCAGGCAGCCCTGAGGAAACCCATGGAAAGAACATGCAAAACTCAGAGCTAAGAACTGAACTGGGAAACCTAGAACTGTAAGGCATGTAAGAAATAGCAATCTCTGTCTGAAAAGTGAGTTTTGATCTGGTGTGATATCAATTCAAACTCCCCAGGTCCCACGCCCCTGTGCCGTAAACCTGATACAGCTGATGTCCCAATCATTACAGTCCCAAAGAAAGATTCTCACATCTTGAACAAACCATAGAATGGGAACAGAAGTCGATCAAAGAGAATCATCTCCAGTCAAAAGGATACAAGACGTTGTAAAAGTTTTAGGTCCTCATAGTTCAATCTGTCAGGCTTTTCACATGTGCTTTGATATTGCAGTTATTGAAATAAAGACATCCACCTATATTAAACAAGTTCTAAGATGTCCTTTTCCCCCTTAGAGATGGCAATGCTACCTGTTGCACCACTGTACCAATCCTGAGCAATTACTACAAACAAGAATTTCAGCCCGTTTCTGAGAAGGAAAACAGAAAACCAGTTTCCTTGCGACTCCTTGGAAATAAAAGACATAGGAAAGTTTTTAAATTACAACACTCCATGCAGCTGTTAGGGTTATAACGGAGCCCGGAATTTGAATTCAATACAATATGTGATACAGTGGTGTCAATACATGACACATTTTTGATAAATATGGGTTGCCTGAAAACGTGTTTTAGGTTTCCACTTTCAATTGATTAAAACATTCAACATTATAAAAGTGTTTGTGTGATCCATTCAGACTCCAAGCAGCATCTAACAAAGCTAAAAGGTGTGCGTTTTGTGTACAGCAAAATGAAACATATCTGATTAAACTTCAGCTCTCTGGCCTGGTTTTCACTGTTGTGCAGGGTTGCCACGTCTCAGCAAAATGGCCACCCCAACTATTTCTCAAAAATCTGAAAATACTCAAAAACAATTGGGCATTCAACTCTGCTGGTGTAATTCTCAAGGGGTTTGTTTCTCCTCTATACCGAGTGATCTCATATCTGTAGCTATAAGCTTTCCAATCATTGTGGTAATTTCTTTAACCCAGACTGAATTTGGCCAGAAATGTCTTGAAGCAGGAGCAGAGACAGTGTCTCTTTGTGTTTTTTGTCCAAGTTATGTTTCCCCACATGCATTCTTTGTTTGAATCCATATTGTTACACTCCTATTGACTATATAGCATAAAACTGAAAACAACAACCATTATATTCTAACAATATAGCGCTTACTATGTTGTGAGTTTTATCCAACTTTCCAACAGTGCAGCAATATTGTTAAAAGTAATTTCAGTTACTTGGGCTTTATATAATCATACGCGTACCTTCAGATCCACTACTTCAGTAACAAATAAAGACAAACTCTCTGCTATAACAATGAAGCAACATGTCTGAAAGGACAAATTATATGGATTCATCTCTTAAATGAATTAACCATGTTCGACTGTAGAATTCAGGAAAGCAGTGTATAATATATGTTGCATGTACTCACTCCCAAAACAACTGCCATTAGATTTCTAATACAAATAATTTCAAGAAAATTACTGTCAGTGGTAATCACCCAAGCTACAGATACACTAGATGGCTAGGATACTGGGGTATTTGTTTAATCACAGTTGGAGAATCAGCATTGAAAAAAAAATGTGGATGACTAATCTATTTTATAAATTTTTTATCGATAATGATTTGATCAGATTGGTATACAGTCAGATAACAGTCAGCCTCAAACACATATTCCGTTAGTTGAGTCAGGAAAATGGGTCACTAAGAGGATGTGTGGATGCTCTTACAGCAGATAACCATCTCACTTCCTCTTCATGGACAATCTCCATTCTTCACTCAGCAGCCTGCATCAAACGCCACCTCACTGTGCCTTTACCACCTCTTTAATCTATATGCAAATTATGCTTTAAATGCCCTTTAGGTCATTGTTAATGAGTGTGATTCATGGATATTGGCCAAACACACTTATAGATAATGACTTGCTGCTGAAGCACAAGGTAAACTGAATGACGTCATCCGAATGAAGAACAGTAGATGGGTGTTTGGGTATTAAAACAAGCTTAAAGAAAAATCTGTTACGTTTTTTGTGTTAAATTTAAATTTGTTAAAGAGTTAGTAGCAGAAAGTGAAAAAATATAATTTCTGTATATAGAGTTCTATGTTTATAATCTCCAAGTAAGAGACGTTACAACTGCACAGTCACTAGTCTTGAATACAGTTCAGTTTGATTGTGATTTTTATTTAGCTTTTTTACCTTTATTGAGTATCAATCATTTGCTTGAATGTAAAACACATTTATATTTATGGCACTGGGCAGACGCTCTTATCCAGAGCGACTTACAAAAGTGCTTTAAAGTCTGCATCAATAAATACATCCTCATCCTGGTTCACTAGGTTAGGGTGCATGTAGAGAGTACAATCAGTCTAAAAACCCTGTTGACTCATGTCTTCCGTGTAATCTGAAAGTTGACGGGTCCGACTGAGCTGTGCTAAAGGATCGGAGGGAGCGTGGTGCATTGTGGGGTGTGAAAAGTTATTTAAGGTAGGTGGGTGCTGGTCCATTTTTGGCTTTCTAGGTAAGCATCAGTGTTTTGAATCTAATGTGGGCAGCTACAGGAAGCGAGTGGAGGAAGTGTGGCAATGGGGTGGTGTGGGAGAACTTGGGAAGGTCAAAAAGAAGTCGTGCAGCTGCCTTTTGGATAGGATGCATTGGTCGAATAGCGCTCCGAGGCAGACCTACCAGGAGCAAGTTGCAGTGGTCCTTGTCTCGAAATGACAAGGAACTGAACAAGTACCTGCGTGGCCTCTCTGGATAGCAATGGACGAATCCTTCTGATGTGAAGGAGGAATCGGCATGAGTGTGCCAGTTTAACAGTGTGAGACAAGAAGGACAATTGCTTGTCCATGGTTACCCCATGTTTGTCTGCAGTGACCGATGGTGAGATCTTAGAGTTGTCCATGGAGATCACAAGATTCTGAGATAGGGATGCATCTCCTGGGATGAAGAACCGTCCAGTTTTTCTGGCATTAAATTTCAGCAGATGAGCTGCCATCCTTAATGAGATGTCTGCCAGATAAGCTGAAATCTGAGCAGATACATGAGAGTCTAAGGGAAGAAAGGCGAGAATAAGTTGCGTGTCATCCAGATAGCAGTGGTGTAAAAAAAAATATATGACCTCCGGAAACCGGAGTACCCGGAGGAAACCCCCGCAGCACGGGGAGGACATGCAAACTCCGCACACACACAGGGCCACGGTGGGAATCGAACCCCCGGCCCTGGAGGTGTGAGGCGAATGTGCTAACCACTAAGCCACTGTTATTAAATGTACGTGTTATTATATTTTTATATATGGCCCTTTAGCACAAAAATGATTGCAATAAACGACAAAAACATTACATTTTACAGTGAAACTAAAGTTGCATTTCTGATGCTATGCTAGGATCATGTTCCTCTGAGAGAAATTCTTCAGCACAACATGCAGCACTTGGAAAGGCCCAGCAGTGCACTGCAGTATGACTCTAAACACTCCATCGGTTAAGTGATGCATTATGCATTAAGCATTATGGTGCTTTTAGTGAACTGAACCCACAGTATGTACACTGTCGTGAACAAGAGTTGTTTACCATGATGCAGAATAAAACTGTAATTGCTCTACACACTATGAATTGATATATGTATATTAAAGATCACTTGGTATCTCTGCCAGAAACCAAAAACCATATGCAGAGCCTGATGAACTATGATAAAAGCTTTGTCATCAATCAGCTGAACTTCAAAAGCAACTTCCACCTTTTACTCCTCACAGCAAGAGGGAGATTCAACATGATTAAAGGAATACTACAGCCATTTGCAATCGGAGCTATATCTGTAGCATCTGTAATGCTCTGGTCTGGTTTCTCTGCTCTGAAAAAAAGAATGGAACCTGTTTGCATCCATCCATTTTCCACCCCGCTTATTCTGCACAGGGTTGCAGGGCGCCACCAACCCAATCAGTCTACAGCACATGTCCTTGGACTGGGGGAGGAAACCCCCGAAGCACAGAGGGAACATGCAAACTACATGCACACAGGGCAGAGGCAGGAATCGAACCCCCAACCAAATGTGCGAGGCACTTTTGACCCCCAAGGCAAACATGCTAACCACTAAGCCACCGTGCCCTCGGTGTTTGCATTTAACTCACTTATAATCCAAGTGCACATGTATTATACTGTAGAATGATTTCATGAATTCATTCGAAGGAAACTGTCTGCATTTTTGCTGGAACTACGTTTTCAGAAAGAAAACATTTAAGTTTTGCCCATGAAAACCTTTATCTGGTATTGCTCCAGTGTTTCGAACTTAAATAAGCCTACATAAAAACACTTTTGTTTAGTTACACATCCGTTCATATCCGACTCATACGAAGACCCTTATTTTTACAGTGTAACAGCTGTAGTTTTGAATTTGTATTCTGTTTTCTTCCATGATGTATACTGTTATTGACTGAAATTCACAACGGCCCTTAAGATTTACATTATAGGTCAGTTTTGGTAAACAGGTGTGGCAGCGGGGACATGGCTGGGCATCAGGTGTGGACGGAAAGGAGGATTACTTATGTGTGTTTCTTTGCACTTTCATTGACTGCTATGAGTCAGAGAGAGAGAGTGGAATAGCTGGCGAAGCTTGTCCTGCACGCACGCGCACACACGCACAAACACACACACAGCATGATCTTAACCTTGAACGAGGCGAAAGCCATGAGCCAGTGATGGCCCCTTTTGGCTTGTATTTCTATTAGTTTGTTTCTTTTGCTGTTGTTGTTGAGTTTTTGAAAAGGCGCTGAAAAGCTGAAAAGTCTGGATTCCCAGCAGAGGTAACAACCTTGCCTGGGCTTTGACCACGTTCTGACGGATATAGGATGTTCCCACCATGGAGAGAGAGAGAAATTGGGGGAGACATGGGGAAACGATAGAGAGGTGGTGAGGGAGGGGAGAAACAACAGTGTGATCACCGGATCCAAGGTGTCAGTTTCAGGGCCCTGGCACCCCAGGAACGGGGGGAGCTGGAACTGGGGGAGGAGAAGGGAGAGGGAGGGAGAGAGAGAGGGAGAATGGAGATGACTGGACCAGGGGCCACGGCCAGGTGATCCTCTGCTGATGCAATGCAAGACCGCCCTCTTGATGACTGGAAATTCCAGCTGTGTCCCTGGCAGTGGCTGCTGGGAAGCAAGCTGGGCTTCCCCCAATAGCAAGGGGAGGAGTCAGAGAGCCCATTTATCCCAAGCAGCTGCAGCATGCTTTAGAAGCTCAATGAAGGTCTCTGGATCATTGGAGGAGGCCAGCATCGTGAGTGTCACGTGTGGCAAGGTGGCAGGGTACACAGCTGGAGATGTGGTGGACTGCAGCAGCTTTTGGAGTGGCCACCGGCTCACGGCCTGCTCCCGGAGCACAGCTCAAAGCACAGCTGCTGCTCATTGTGGAGGTCGAGAAGCAATTAGTGTTGTGTTTGGTGAAGGCTGGCAAGGGACCTTAGGATGTCACTGAGTGGGGAGGCTTCCATGGCAGCGTCTGAGTCCTGCATGATTCCGGGTTTTGGCACCACTGTAGAACCCAGTGTGCATGGCTGCGGAGGAAGACTCAGGAGGCAGATGGAGTTTCAGCAAAGCTCCGAGCTCACTCATATTTCAGCAGCTTTTCAGCACTGTTAAAAAAACAACAAAAGCCAACAGAAATGCAACCCAGGAGCTCTGTCTCGACTGTAGCTCGTGCCATGTTCAAGGTTAAGATCATGCACCGTCCGTCCGTATGTGTGTGTGTGTGTGCGCGCTCTACAAAATGTGAAAGCACAAAGAAACACAAGAAGGCTTGCAGTACTAAGACACAGCTCATGCATTACCTGCAAGTTCAGCCTGCTTCCTCTCCCTCCATAGCTGATGCTCGACCACGCCCCTGCTGCTACAACAGGTTTTCAATACAAAGAAATGTGTTCACTATTTCATCTTTGGTAATTCTGGACTGTTCCTTTAAGGCCACGCTAGCAAATGCTCTGCTGATCACTGCAGGATCCGCAGCAGCACATTTCAAGTTCCAATCCAAGCTAAGGTCTGTAGTTAGGGAACCTAGAAACTTGCTAATTTCGAAAATAAAAACATCTACACTGTTTTTCTCTCGCACTGACACGTAACACCTAACTGGGTGACAAACTAATCGCATGCCACTTTTACACTTCCTGTCACGAAGTAGCAATAATAACCTTAACAATGTACACACCGTAAGAATTCCATCGCAAATGCCACAGGTTTTTATTTTTTAGTTTTTGGGGGGGTCGCGGGGGGGTGGGGACCGACTCCATCAATTGTATCATACCGAGTTAAGCACTGACATTTGCTCAGCAGTGCGCAATAATAGCTTACTGGTCCTATACAAATAATTACACTGAATTTCTGTCCCTCTGGTGACTAAACTAATCTACAGGGAAGGTTAATTCCCTGGTAAAATATAATGGGACTTGAAGAGTTGAATAGCCAAGGCATTTTTCCACATTGCGATGCAGTGAATCTCAGCAAGACAGCAGATTTCCAGCAGAGGAGAAAATGCTTTACACTCTTCTAAGCTAATATCACACAACCCATTTATTTTCTATTTCCTAATGAAAAAGTAGGAATTACATATTATATATATATATTATATGTAAATATTTTTGTTATGTAAATAACAAAAGATCAGATTGTGCAAGTCTGCAACATTTTTACATTAATGTATCGGTTATAATGTATCGTTTCTATAGTAACAAGTTGTGCTGAATGTGCTGTTATTGGAAAATAAACAACTCTGGGGTGTAACAGTATAATTCTGCTTTGCCATATCACACACTCCACCGAGTCATTGATCATTTACCTATAAAAGCATGTCCCATTGTGTTTTATTCATTATTTTGTGCAGCCTTCAATGATACTGGTACCACAACCTTCACCAGGAGAAGCAGACTGAAAATAATTAAAGAAAATGAAGGAACGATTATCGGTCTTGCAAAGCCCATTATTATAGTTAAACAATATATTGTGCATATTATGCCCCTCCCCCTTACCCCTTTTCTATCCACAGAACAGTTTACCATGTATTAACTGACTGAGTCCCAATTAAATGAATCATCACTCGTCTTTAGCGTCATTTCACAAAACAGGAAAACCCCACACAAAAAGACAACATCGTCAAGAAATCACCTGTTAAAACATAAACCAGCTGTGAATTACCACACGCTGAATGTAAAACATATGCTATAATGAGTCACTGAAAACATAACTACCTCTGATTTGAGTCTCTCAATCTCGGTGTCCTGGTCCTCCAGCTGGGTGCGCAGCTGATTGGCTGCCACCTTCTCCGTCTCCACAATCTGCACCAGGTGGATGTATTTCTGCATGAGCACTTCCCGCTCGATGATAATGTCTGAATAGCTGGGAGGCCAAGAAAGAGAATGCTACTCAGTATTAATCACTTAAATGAGCTACTATTAAAATTACCCAACTGAAGTCTATTAAAGAAGCAGTGTGTAATTTTTAAAGCCCTAAAGGACGACTTCTGTATGGGACTTCATTTCCTTCTACCTCCACTCACGCAACCCATTCTTTTGTTTTGCTTAAATCGACGTGCAAGTTGCCTCCAGCGAATTTCGTGGGAAACCAATCATTAAAAAACATTAGTTTAAAACTGGATTATTTCTTATTTCGATCATTATAAAATGAATGTTCAGTCGCTAGCGTATTTTACAAAAATGCTGGAGGTTGCCTTAAGGCAGTTATACACTGTGCAATTTTCGACCCAATTATTTACATTTACAAAATTTTGGCAGACATGCAATTATTACACACACACACACACACAAATACATATATATGTATACATATATATATATATATACATATATATATATATACATATATATATATATATATATATATATACACACATATATGTATATATATATATATATATATATACACATATATACATACATACATACATATACATATACATACATATATATATACATATATACATACATACATATATACACACACACACACATATATATATATATATATATATATATATATATATATATATATATATATATATATATATATATATATATATATAAAAAAAACCCTGCCTTGTGCCTGATGCTCCCTGGGATAGGCTGCAGGTTCCCAGCGACCCTGAAGGATAACCGGTATAGAAGATGGATGGATATATATTATATATATCAACCTGGGGGTGGGGCTTAGCTCATTCCCACACAGTGAAAACATATGGTTGTGCTCGTCAATCCCACACTAGTGAGAGATCACCAAAAATTAGGCCTCATAAATGTAGTTTAAGGCATGTACCAGTGGTAGGTTTTACTGGTAAATTTACATCTCATTTCTGTAGTGAAAAACTACAAACCCAGTTGATTTATTTGTTTAATACATAACATATTGCAAAACTGCTCCTGTGGTTCTGAATTCATTAAGACTGTTCTTTGTTCAATTTTTTTTTGTTTCGAGTTAAAAAAAAAAAAAAAAAAAAAATTCTATAGTTTACTGTGTTGTTGAATGCGCTTCGTGACCGAGTGTCGAGTAAAATTCCATCAAACGCACTTAAGATCAACTGGAGTCTGCCACCAAATGGCGAAATGGAGCTGTAATATTTATTCAGCTTACTGTGCAGTTTTTCAATTCATACCGCCGCTGATTTATTCATTCACTGGAGCTCAGGGACTATTATTATTACCACCGTACTGTAAACGAACAAATGGGCACAGAGCCATGCCGATTTCCATGAGTACAGCTCATAATCACGTCACATTCAAACCCATACAGAATGAATACAAAGATGTGTGAGAAGCCAACACAGGCTGTGTCGCACAGAACAGCCAAATACTATGCTGACGAACACCACAGACTTCATAATGTCATTATCAGCATGCGGAAATTAAAGGACTTGATCATTTTGTCTGTCGAGTATTTTGAGCTGTGAAACTGACCAAAATACACATCTCCATATAGCTTGTACTAGAAAATAAATAACGTGGTGCGTCTTTCTGTTGTAGTGTTTGAAAACGGGAGTGTGACAAGATGGGAAAAAAAAGGATACTGGAGTTGCTCTTTAATTTCTGAGGCTGGAACTGGAGCTAATTTATGAGACAGAAATATTTAAACAACCTGAAATCAAGAAACTAGTGATATCCATTGCACGGTAAAGGCGTAAATCAGTTGTTGGGTTTTTTTTTAACTGTATCTTAGAAGGAAGAGAAAAAGTGCACCTTTAAAAGCTCAGTTTAGATTGGTTTATTTTATTCAGTGCATGTGCATTTCTGAAAATAAATACATAAACACTCATCATTAACTTGACAACTGTATATATATTATAGTAGCTGCACTAACAGTCAAAATTCTCAATAGAGTAAGCTGAGTATTGTAAGCCAATGGCCGAGAAGAATACAGGGGTTAGTCCCAATACACTGAGACGCATCTGCTCACAAGTAACCCATTAATCCGTGTCATTCCAGCAGATCTCACTAGTGACGCCAGCCAAATCTAAATGCCACAGCCTCAGTTGTATATGAAGTGTCTGCCTGAAGAGTTGGCTGCCAAAGACCGAGTGCCTCAGATTCCAGATGGTGTTTGTTGTTTTGTTTTGTTTTTTGAGACATCATCACTCTATTCCTCCTGTCTGTCTTTCACTTTGGGACTGATCGAATTGAAAAACATAGTGACAAAAATATCCCCTTATGATGCGCTAGCTACCCGAGGGGGACACCTTCAATAACAAAGTCTTCTGTATAGTTAATTACTTTGGCAGTGATTCTTTCTCAAGAGTCTGGGAGAGAAAGCAACAACAGTGCTGTCAAGCTCAGCGCTGTTTATTAGGTGCTAGTGGTTTCCAGCAACAACGATCATTCACAGTGCTACGATTTTGCGTCATCTTTGCACAGGGGCCATGCTAATCTTCCCTGTCTCGTTCAAATTTGTATATATGTGCTGCTGTAACAAGCACAGCATGCTTGACCTTCTTTGTCCTACCACTTGAGTCAAAACACAACAAGAGTGCCGTCAATAGCACACAATTGTACTAGCTTACCTGGCTTGTTGGATGGTCTCCACCCATTCATCACACTCTGCTTCCTCATCAGCACGGAGCTCCAGAGGCTTCTGGCCATCATGGCCAAACACAATGAGGAAATAGTGCTGCGGAAAGACACACAATCACGACCCAGATGTTATTCAAGTTGATGGGACAACAAACGGATCAACAGCTTTTTTTGTGATCAGAAGTTGCTATTGCTATTATTAGAGGATTGAAGAGATGCTTCAGCAAAAATCAAATAAAAGCCAGATCACATGACTTAACATTGGTGTAGTATGATTACTGTATGATGACTGACTATGATGGCAGCTTTCAGTGACAGCAGTTTTCATGGGCGTAAAATACTTCAGTAATCGCACCTTGCTACTATACCCAAGTGTTATTTTGGCACGTTTTTTTAAACCCTATATTTGCACTCTTACTTCATTAGATTTCAATGAAAAATACCTTGAAAGCACTTGTTACAAATCTTGAGGAGGTTTGTTCCAACCAATGACTGTATGCTACATATCAATTGAATGTGATCAGTTTTGCATTTAGTTTAGCATTCGATCAAGTTCACCAGTGTAGAAAAACTATCAAGAATCTTACCAATTCCACACCTGCTGTGATCTCCTCATGCCACACCATGTAGTCAACCCTATAGCGTATGACTAACTCATTGGACTGCGGCATCACACATGAGGATGAGCATGAAATCCATCTAATCTCTAAATCCTGCTAATTTGCTTAAATTAACTGTTTTCTTTACGAATTTCAAGCTACGCTACCATCAAATCCAGTAGCTAACGTTATTTGGATAGGCAGTAAGTCAAAATTCTAGCAAATGATGCATATTACTTATTCACATGATATTTGACTTCTGATTCATTCATTAGCAAACTATGTACAGTCCCTCCAGGATTTGAGGATTTTGCGATTGCAGAAACGAATGCAAGCAAACTGCACAATAATCGGAGGAGCTCGCAATTTTTCAGAATTGAAATCTGAGCCAAGTCGCATCATGTGACG
This sequence comes from Ictalurus punctatus, assembly GCF_001660625.3. Taxonomy (NCBI): domain Eukaryota; kingdom Metazoa; phylum Chordata; class Actinopteri; order Siluriformes; family Ictaluridae; genus Ictalurus; species Ictalurus punctatus. The sequence goes on from NC_030437.2 coordinate 6,839,162, forward strand.
TCAACATGACGCGCATTCAGTACATGAGTACAGCTAAAATGTCTCATTTACCAACAAACATCACTGTGAAGGACCGTGCAAAACAATGTTATGCAATTGCAATTTCGATAAATCAAGTTCCAAAAAAAGCACGAAAAACGTATTTTTCCCAAAAATTTTGATCAAAGCCGCAGCAAAATCAGGTCTCAACAATAAAAACGCTGCTACATTCTGTATGGACTGCATGTAGCAATAGTCATGGATATGAATATTTACATTTATGGCATTTGGCAGACGCCCTTATCCAAAGCGACTGACAATTATCACATTTTTTATACAACTGAGCAGTTGAGGGTTAAGGGCCTTGCTAAAGGGCCCAGTAGTGGCAGCATTTTGGTGCTGGGATTTTAACTCGCAACCTTCCGAGCAGAAGTCCAATGTCTTAACCACTGAGCTACCACTTCCCAGTTACCACTTTGACCAGCAAATCTAGACAGAATGAATAATGTTTTTGTTTTTTTTTAGGCAAAACAACAGAACTGCATTAAAACAAATACAAAAAAAAAATCATCATCTAACAGTTCTGGAGAAGTATTTTTCAAATAAACATACGAACAACATGCCATTCACCTAATTTCATTAGTTAAAAACTTTTACTAGTACACATAGTGGGATTATAAATCATTGCTCTTGTACAGCTTTTTAACTAGTTTTTAGCTACAAATCTCCAGTATCCATGTGAGATTATCCACTGAAGCATGTGAGGGTGAGATTTGTGCATACACTGTTTTTAGGAAGAGAAAATCTTTAGGGTTTCCATGTAGAACCATCTACAGCAGCAGAAACTGAAAGTGTAGTGTGAAGTAAACTGTAGAAGTAGAGCACATGCTTTAGTTAGCTAGCACAGGGGTTCCCAAACTTTTCCAGGGCCAGGCCCCCCAAATGGCATTAACATTTGACCGAGGGCCCCCTTTTGCAAGATGTATTTAAAACACATTAGAAATACAGACTTCTGAATATATCCCCCTTTATTTTTTATTAATAATTACATATTACATCTTTACATTACATTAGGAATTGATCGTGTGTGTGTGTGTGTGTGTGCGGGGGGGGGTGGGGGGGGGGGGGTTGTCTGAGAGTGAGAAAGAGAAAACATACTAGTGGGAGGGATGGCCTTGGTGGCGCTGACCAAATTATCGAGCCAGACACCCCCCCCCCCCCCCCCCGCGCCCCCTAGCATGTTCCCATCTCATATTTTCCTTAGAAACTACGTTAAATTGCCTTTTTTAAATAAAGAAAAAGAAAAAGAAAAGAAAACGACTATATGACTCAAATTAGACTGCGATTAGTATCGACAGGAAGTGAAACATGGGTCCTGCATAATTAGAAGCATTAACATTGCCTCACAAATGGTGAACTTAGGGTAATTATTAAACTTCGAATTGAAGTCACAACAGTAGACAACTCGTATTGAATTCTTGTTAACACAATCTAATTCAAATGAAGCTGTTGTGCATTATATACCAGGTCCAAAGACAATTATCAACACAAATATTGTTCTGAATTCAACCTACACCCCAAGCATAGCATAGCGTCTGTGTTTGTACATATAAAAAAAGACAGCAGTGTTAGCACAACTGATGGAATGTCTACCCTAGGTTGCTCTGTATAAAGGTTATCTCATTGACTTTACTGACGATAAGGCTGGGCGATATATCAATTTAATATCGATACTTTGATAAATGATTATGTCATTCTGAGATATCGTTCCTATGATGACGTATTTACGTTTTTAATCGTTACCTGGGATAAAGTTGAGAATTCTTTTATTCTCCTGTTTATTTAACTACTGTTTTGCAGTTTGTTAGCTAAATTCTATCTATATATTAAGCATGGCGTATCGTAGAAATGTCCTCAAATATCAAGATATGATATATTTGTCATGTCGCCCAGCCCCTAACCGACACCCTTTAAAATGGCTTAAAGGAAATGAGCTGGGAACATGGGAGCTGTGGATGAATACAGCCGCTATGACGCAGGTAGATGTATAACAGAGAGAAAGTGATGGAGTGAAAGATGTGAAACAACCCGTCATGCGTGCACTAAAAGCCCTCATGGACATATTGTAAACCACAGCCAATTCCTGATGCTGGGGATTCAATATTGCAAATTAAGGACAAATATGCAGATTTCTTACACACAGACCCATAAATTCCAGAGGTATGAAGCGTAAGAAGAGCGAACATATTATTCTAGTACAGGAGCACTTCACTGGCTTCCTGTTCAATACAGAATACAATTGAAAGTCCTTTTATTTATTCTTAAAGCTATAAATAGGCTAGCACCTTCTTACATATCAGATTGTCTAGCTGAATATGCTCCATACTGTGGTGTCTAAGATAATCAAACACAGGCCTTTCTGTTCCAAGAACCAAACACAAAAGCAGTAGGGAGGATGTTTAAGTGTGTATGCTGCCAAACTGTGGAACTCCCTCCTACAAGACATACGGCGTGTATCTTCAGTTAGCAATGCTTATGTTTGCATTAAATATTTGATTTAAACCGTTTGTTTTTCTTTTCTTTTTTTTAAGCATTTAGCAGACACCCTTATCCAGAGCGACTTATTAAAAGTGCTTCGTTTTCGCTAACAAAAACACACCCTCGTGCTATAGCTCACTAGGTCAGGGACTACGAGTAACATTGAGGGCAATTTTGTGAAACCCAGTCGTTTTAAGTTATTGGCTTTAACTAAAGAATATGAAACATGAAGAAAGTGAGGCAGCACAACCCCGTAAATTAAGATAATCCAAACTGCTCATTCGATTATGACAAAAGAAACGCCAGCTTATAAAAAGACCAGCCTGCGTGTAATGGGTATGAAAGTATTCTATACATTTAATATATAGAACTACACTAAAATGTATACCTGAAGTGACTGTCTGTATGTGTGCATCTTCCCCTTTAATTTTCTGACTCCAGCGTGTAAACGCTAACTTCCTGTCTCTGCACCTCCTCTTCCCTTTCCGCACTGTGTTTGCATGGGGGAGGAGGGATTTTAATAAGCTCTGATGAATCCAACGTCATCTTTGCCTTAAAAATCACTTTTAACCTAGCACTCTTTTTCTAAATCGGACTTATGACATCACTTCCCCATGTATTTATTATTTTCATATTTTCACTTTAATTAAGGTTATGATCCGTTTGATGCGTCATGCGTGAACTCGAAGCACGTGCTCGTTGCAGTGAACTTGAAATGTGTTTAACAGGAATGTCGAGGGCGAAAGCACACACTGTATGAGACTGTGCTATCTCTTTGTCAGAGAGTAAATGAAGAGTAAATGATTTATTTGGTTAAAAGTAAACACAGCAAACACGCAGACAACAACCAGTTACATACGCATAGTCATAAGCCTTAGCGATGCCTTAGCTGATGGAAGATTTAGCACAGGTCACGCTTATGAGAGAAGAGATGTCGAAGGAATAAATGTTTAAAAGGTATGACTTCTCTCGCTTATAAATGGATTCCGTTTGCCATGGCATCTACTTTTTGATTGTAGTTACTGTGTAACACCATTTTCTTTTCACCTAATTTAATTCATACCTAATACACCTTTTCTGTCATTCTCTCTCTTGACCTTTTCAGGTGCTGTTATACTGATCAATATTGTTTATTGGCATAGAAGTGAGTCAAAATAACTTCCACGTCTGCCTCTCTGCCTTTTCTTTCACTGTTTAGTAGTCAGTTCATCTCCAGCCCTCTGTGCACTTTACCTTTTATGGAATTTTGTGGGTGTTACTACTCTACAGTACATATAAATGAACTGGGTTGGGAATACAGTTTTGCAATTTAAGTGGGACTGACACACACACACACACACACACACACACACACACACACACACACACACACACACACACACACACACACACAGGAGTGTGATGAAAATCAGCGTTTCTGAAACTATTGTAAATCCGATGGATTAAGCAAACATTTACACACAGGCTTACTACATGATTGAAAAATGTAGTTCATCGGCACTACGTCAGTGTTAATTAAATTAACGTACAGTCCTGTGGAAATTTTCTTTTCTTATGTATTTGTCCCGAGTTACAGCGTGCTCAGCTGAAGCAGAAGTATCCAGTGGAACGATGACCTGTTTAGTCATCGTACCTTTCATCTTAACATCTTTTCCTGTCGCGGTCACGTCCTTTTGTATAATTCAGATCAGCAAAATCAGGAAAAAGACCACATGCCGACTACGTGTGACCGCACGCTTTTGTTCTCTAGCCGAAAATATACCCTGCGCTGTAGGAAGCAGGTCAGGGCTAGTGTTCTTTCATGAGCCCAGATTACACATGCTCTTGTGTGGGATTACATATCCATGTTATCTAACGCTACAGAGAAACAGCAGAGTCGAGAACCTGGTGCAACATTAGAAACGAGAAATTTTTCCAAAGAGCAATTCTGATCCGTGTCAGGTCCAATCCATAACAGCCATACCTCTATTTTTACCATGTACCAGTGACAGTATGTAAACACAGTGGTACTGTGATATTTAAACTGACAAGTGGTTTAGATCTTGAATGATACCTTAAAGTATGAAAACAAGCTGTGGCTTATTCTGTGTTTATATAGAGCTATTACCATGCAAGGATAACACAGATAGGGAAATACAGTATGCAAGCATTTGCTAGTTTATCCTTGTTTACAGGAATGTGTGCGTTCAGGGGATTACTGGTATGCTGTCCTGCAGTGAAGTCCTGAATAAGAAATCTTACATAACATCAACAGATCTATTTGGAATCTCTCATGCTGGGTGTTTCTTGAATTTCCTCTGATTGAGAATCTACAGATGCTACCAAGACCTTGATTTCCTTATTAAATTTGCATATCTTTTCAAAATCAGTAATGATGTTCATGAAGTTTGTGAAAAGTCAGACAGTTCCAGGAATTCAATCTCCCAGAATCCCCTACTACCACAATCCCCTCTTAGCAAACCTGCTCAAGTTTACCTCATTTACAGCTTAAATATCTCTCGGTTTGGTTTGTTCACTGCTCATTTTTCATGGCTTTACATAGTTCAATTTTTTTTGGAACATTCTGTTGTCACGGACAAAAGAAAATTGTTTAAAAAAAAAATAAAAAATCTGTAAAAATATTTTTTTTAGTGCCATTATAACCAAACACAGTTGCTGATAAACTTCTGGCAAGGGCAAAAATTTGGGGTTAAAATCTCAGAGTGAGAACTGTTACAGCGCTCAACTAAAAGCCACCAACAAGAACTCATAGGACAGCTACAAACAGTGGCAAAACATATAGCGTACAGAGGCTTAGTGATTAGCATGTTTGTCTTGCACCGCCGGGATTGGGGGTTCAAATCCAGTCTCCGCCCTGTGTGCACAGAGTTTGCGTGTTCTCTCCATGCTTCGGGGGTTTCCTCTGGGTACTCCGGTTTCCTCCCCCAGTCCTTTGTAAGCTAATTGGAATTTCTAAATTGTGTGTGTATGTGCAATCGTGCCCTGCGATGGGTTGACACCCCATCCAGGGTGTCCCCTGCCTTGTGCCCCGAGTTCCCTGGGATAGACTCCAGGTTCCCCATGACCCTGTGTATTATAATTGGTACAGAATATGGATGGAAGGATGGTCTGTTGTAATCACAGTCTTGTTTGAGCCCTTCAGCCTACATTTCTAAGCCCCCCCCCCCCCCCCCCCGTATCAATCTCCTGTGTGTGACTTTTGATCTGGTTTCTCTTGTTTTTGCCCACTAGGGGTTTCCCTTTGTGCAGACTTTTAGTTTTTGAACTCTGCCTGGTTATTTCATTTCAGTTTTCTCGCCTGACATTCTGATTTGTTTTCCTTGACTTATTTGATTAATAAAACCCATTATCTATTTGAACCCGTTTACATCTCCGCCATCCCGCTCAGGTCTGACATCAGCCAGTATTTGAAGTTTAATAAAATTGTTTCAGCCATGTTAAAAGCTTTGGTGCCCAAGGTTCTTGGGCACCAAAGGTTCTTGAATCCAGGTTTGTGGATCCACTGCATGAGTAGTTTCAACGATTTGGGTGTCTGGGCCGAGGCTACTTAGAAGCACTATAACAATACACATTATACTAATTACTTTACAACTGTAGTAAGCTTCCTTAGCAACAGTATGCTTTCAAGGCCAGAGAAGGATATGATGGCTGCACAGAGAGCCTTCCAGACTGCTGTTTAAGTGCAGTCTAAATGCAGTAGTAAGTTTAACTGTCAAAACAAGTTTGCCCCCATTAGACATCAGAGCTTAATACAGCATAATGTGTTCAAATTTTCTGCAATGCCTTGTAAGCCTCAAGTGCATAAAACAGGATATGACTCATTTGATTAGGAGAAATATGATTCAAAATGAAACTTTGTTGGCTGTCTAATTCACTGCACCTATGTCAATCTGTAGTTAATGATGACTACATGACCTGAGAATATGACGTATCAGGTGTCAAATATGCTGGGGTCATGTTTCAGTGAAGTTTGGGGGCGGCTGTGGATCAGGTGGTAGAGCGGGTTGTCCACTAATCGTAGGGTTGGCGGTTCGATTCCCAGCCCACGTGACCCCACATACCGAAGTGTCCTTGGGCAAGACACTGAACCCCAAGTTGCTCCCGATGTCATGGGGGAGCCTGGAGCCTATCCCAGGGAACTTGGGGCATAAAGCAGGGGACACCTTGGATAGGGGGCTCATCACAGGGCACGGCTACACAGCACAGACAATTTGGAAATGCCAATAAGCTTACAACGCTTGTCTTTGGACTGGGGGAGGAAACCGGAATACCCGGCGGAAACCCCCAAAACATGGGGAGAACATGCAAACTCCACGTACACAGGGCAGAGGCGGAATTCGAACCCCTAACCCTGGAGGTGCAAGGCAAACATGCTAACCACTAAGCCACTGTGCGCCCTAGAGCAAGAAAATATAAAGCTTAAAATTGAGTCCAAAAAAGGTCTAATGAAGAAATGAAGTCTCTGTCAGATATACATTACAGCACAGTGAAATTCTTTCTTTACATATCACAGGTTGTTAGGAAGCTGGGGTCAGAAAGCAGGGTCAGCCACGATACAGCGCCTCTGGAGCTGATAGGGTTAAGGTGCTTGCCCTAGGGCCCAAAAGTTAGTACGTTTACATGGACAACAATAATCCAATATTAACCCGATTAAGACGATACTCTGATTAAGTATCTACCATATAAACAGCACTTTTTAATGACCTTAATCTGACTAAATACACAAAGTCATACTCAAAGTAAACACAAATCGAATTAAGACGTGTGGAGTATTCCTGTTTTAGTCGCATTATCGACGTGTATTACAGAAATGTAAACACCTTAATCACACTATTAACGTCGTGTGGGATTTTTCACCGCATTTTGTGACAGGACACGTACACACACGGCAGCGCTCAACCGTTTGACAGCAAACAAGAGAGCACGGCTGCGTCCCAAACCGCGTCCTTACCTGCTATATAGTAGGTAAAATACATGTATTTCGGGATGGGTTTGGGATGCAGCCCACGGCTTCAAGCAGTCGTCTATTTGCACGTACAGCATGGCAAATAATTAACTGCACTTGAAGCGTTCGTAAAATTTAAAATAAAAACACCCAAAACTGTATACGGTCCCATAACGAAGACCAACTGTATGTCGATACGTGAAATTCTGGAGGGACGTCGGACGGCGTGGCGTGGTGACGTAATGACGTGTGCCGTTAATCAATCTATGTTCTATAACATGTAAAACAGGAACACGAAAGAAGTATTCTAAAAGCGACTCATGTAAACACCTTAATCACAATATTGTCTTATTCAGAATAAGGTCAATAATTAGATTACTGCTGTCCATGTAAGTGTAGTCAGTGGCAGCTTGGCTGTGCTGGGGCTTGAACCCCCAACCTTCTGGTCAGTAACGCAGAGCTGTAACCGTTGAGCCACCACTGCCCAAGAAGCCTATATTTGGTTTACTGAACTCTTACAATAGGAAATATTAGATAAATTTGACTAAAGATGTCAGTTTTTGCAGTGTCATTCACGCTGAATTTAAAAACACTTTGAAGCCAATTGAAATTTCGGTTTCCACTGTGGGCTCGCTGTTTTACATAAACAAAGCTGCTCGTTCTGTGTTAGCAATATGAATACTCACGTCACTGACTTCCCAACCTATTCTATTCAAAGCAGAACCACTCTTCTAGAGCTTCTAGTCAAACAGTAATACAACACAAATGCATACAGATATAGTGTTCAGCAAAAGGCTTGTCACCTGAGAAATTTACATTTGAAGCAAAAGATCTCGGGGAAGAAAAAAAAACAACCCAAAAACATACGTCATCAGAACAGGTGTTTAAAATCGATTTATGTGACCATCCTTAGAAAACACAATGAACATTGTGCAATCAAAAATATTTCCAAGCTCCATGAAGGACCAAGTGTCCCTGTTAATATGCATCATCTTATTGGTTTTGGCCAGATTCCCTGCATCATTTGCTGAAATTCACACCAGACCAAGGCCATCACTCCTGTTATTTACATAAACACGCAGACAGGCATTACTGCGCTTCTTCAGACATTCATTGTTGTGAATATAAAACTCGTTTTATGTTCCTCATTTTGCTCCACACTTGTATATCTATATCACACCAAGACGTCTTCTCAGAGTTAAATCATCGGCTTTAGTGCCAGTGATGTCAGATACTGAGGGACTAGAATTTCCTTAAAAGGCATAAAGAGATATTTAAGATGGAGTTTTATGGCTATTTCACCGTATATTTTTACCCTTAAATTGCCCAGTATATTTCAACGTACAATAACTCCAGAATTATCTGCACACTTTACAATAATGGGCAAAAATAATGATATATATTGCACTAAACATTACACTCAATTAATTAATAACTGATGAAGTTCTTGACACACTCAAAGAATAATTTAACTCATTAAATTAAATAATGCTGATTATTTTGGGGACGTGACAAAATGTAACATTTTGCTCTACAAACATGAGGCCGCATACATATACATCTATTTAATCATCCCTGACCACGGGGGAAAAAACAAAACGCTTTTAATCCAAAAGAGACAGATGGTTGTTGATCTGCAATAAATAAGCAGTTAATATAGCATTTGGCACAATTGAGTCATAAAAATTTTTTTTAAGCCAAGCCAGAACACAGAATGCATGAGCCTAATGTTCTCACTATGGCCATGAATCAGTGATGCTTTGGGACTGTTTTGCTGCTAGTGGTCTAGTAGCTCTTGTAATTATTGATGGCATCATGAATTCTGTAGTATCAGGGTATTTACAGGATATACACCGAATGTTGAAAACACCACACTCACTGCATTGCACATACAGTATTCAAGTCACTGAATGTTTTATTGTTGTTTGCTTATTTTCTTGAAAGGTGCCAATAATTCTGTATTCATGAAAGTTTCAACATGACATCTTGAAAGACTGGGTCACTATTTGCTGGCAGCATCCTTGTTGATTTAAAACTATGATGGCATGTCTGTCAGTGTGTCAACGTGTTAGCCATTTTTAAACCTCTCTTCGAGCCAAGGCTATATTTACAATTATCTTTCAACACATTTCCACGACTTTACACGACTAGCACAATAGGGCTGGAAAATCAGCGCTGGATATAAAGTGCTAGTGGTGGAGTTTAATAAATAACCAGGGATAACCAGGTTGGTTGCTTCAGCAACAATCAAATTACAACAAAATAATTACGTAATAAAAGTATGCTTTGAACATTAAAACCATCTAATGGATATATTTAGTGACAGATAGTCGTGATATTAGATGGAAGGGCTAAAATTTCATATCTATCAATAGCTTGACGATGAGATTATTAGGTTCGGACATTATATCACAAGGTCTCATCAACGGCATAATAAGAATGATGTGGGACAACTATTTACATACACATACCTAAAGACAGAAAGGCAGCCGCATTTCAAATCGAGTGTAGTTTGCTGCAATCCATTGTACTCTTAAGTCGGAGAAAGTTGAACTCTAGCATGGAAAAGTGCAATGGAACAGCCATTCAACTTGGAAATTCAGCTTCCTTCCACATCCACCTTGCCTGAGGTCTCCGACATAAACACACCTGATATCACAACAACATGGCGGCGCACAGTAGACCGATAAACAGATTTCACATTGCATCAGTTTCTACCTGATCTGTAGCTTTTGCGTTGTGAAAAGGTGTTTTAACAGCTTTTAGGTTTGTAACATAATCCCAATTCCCAAAAAGTTGGGACACTGGGTAAAATGTAAATAAAAACAGAATGCAATGATTTGTAAACCTCATAAACCCATATGTTATTCACAATAGAACATAGAACACGTATCAAATGTTTAAACTGAGTAAACGTACCATTTTAAGAAAAAAATAAATACATTTGAAATTCATGGCCGCAACACGTCTCAAAAAAGTTGGGACGGGGCAACAAAAGGCTGGAAAAGCAAGTCCATCCATCTTCTATACCGCTTATCCTTTTCAGGGTCACGGGGAACCTGGAGCCTATCCCAGGGAGCATCGGGCACGAGGCGGGGTACACCCTGGACAGGGTGCCAATCCATCACAGGGCACAATCACATACACACTCACACACCCATTCATACACTACAGACACTTTAGACATGCCAATCAGTCTACCATGCATGTCTTTGGACTGGGGGAGGAAACCGGAGTACCCGGAGGAAATCCCCGCAGCACGGGGAGAACATGCAAACTCCGCACACACATGGCTTATAAAAATAAATGGCTGGATGTGAATTGGCAACAGGTCAGTAACATGAATGGGTATAAAAAGAGTATCTTACAGAAGGCAGAATCTTTCAGAAGTAAAGATGGGCAGAGGTTCACCAATCTGCGAAAAACTGCATCTACAATTTGTGGAACAGTTTCAGAATAAATGTTCCTCAATGTAAAATTGCAAAGACTATGAATATCTCATCATCTATAGTACATAATATCATCAAAAGATTCAGAGAATCTGGAGAAATCTCTGTGCGCAAGGGAAAAGGATGATAATCAATATTGCAAGCCCGTGAACTTCGGGCCCTCAGGCGGCACTGCATTAAAAACAGGCATGATTCTGTAATGGAAATCACTGCATGGGCTCAGAAACACCCCCAGAACTCATTGTCTGTGAACACAGTTTGCCGTGCCATCCACAAATGCTGGTTAAATCTCTATCGTACAAAGAAGAAGCCGTATGTGAACATGATCCAGAAACACTGCCGTCTTCTCTGGGCCAAAGCTCATTTAAAATGGACTGAGGCAATGTGGAAAACTGTTCTGTGGTCAGACGAATCGAAATTTGAAAATCTTTTTGGAAACCATGGACGTCGTGTCCTCTAAACTAAAGAGGACTAAAGAGGAGAGGGACCATCCGGCTTTTCATCAGCGCTCAGTTCAAAAGCCTGCATCTCTGATGGTATGAGAGTGCATTAGTGCATATGGAATGGGCAGCTTGCACATCTGGAAAGGCAACATCAGTGCTGAAAGGTATATACAGTTTTAGAGCAACATATGCTTCCATTTCCTCAGTTTAAAGATTTCATTTGTTTTCTATGTTCTATTGTGAATAAAATATGGGTTTGCAAATCATTACATTGCATATCATTCTATTTTTATTTACATTTTACACAGCATCCCTCCTTTTTTTGGAATTGGGGTTGTAATCCCATTAATACAAGTCCAACTTTGGTAACCTGATAAGAAATTATTTATGTAAAGCTTCTTTATGTTTATGAAATTCAGAGACTAGCCACACAAATATGACTTTGGGCATTCATGTCTAGGTGCTGCCGTGCTCGGTTCCGCAAAAAAAAAAAAAAAAAAACTACCTTAAGATATTTATTAACAACAAATAATCAGATGAAGATGCCAAAAATTAAACCTTATAATTATTATTATTATTATTATTTATCTTACCCCATTTATACCAGGCATACCTTTATATATGAATACATGAAGCTCTTTATACTGCTCCACTGTCCTTATCTGCACCAGTCAATCATTACACCTTCCTATCGACAATGCCTTCAGTCCCTGCTGGGTTCCACCTCACTACTACTCATACTTCCACATATTCAGGCGCGTAATCAGAGTTGTGGATTTGCCAAGTCTATGAGAGAGAGAGAGAGAGAGAGAGAGAGAGAGAGAGAGAGAGAGAGAGAGAGAAAGAAAGTCTTGCATAATGTTTCTTAACAAATGTTGAATGTACTCTGTCAGCAAATCCCATTTCCATGGAAACATGGTCTTGAGAGTGCAGACCGTGTTTAATAATGCCCTTTTACTTGGCTTCTTTTCTCATTTACGTTCTCATCATTTTTCGTTTAAGATCCTCTTGGTTTTCTTCTCAGTCAATGCTGATAAAGAGGGGCACTTCCATATGGCTACTGCTCAGGAATTGAGTTTCATGTTCTGGAGGATTTGCACTGACTTTAAATACAATACATTCTCAATACTGACGGATGTAAAACACAACACTAAGTGTAAGACATTGCTGTAGTTATGGAGGACAATGATACACAGGATACACGGATACAGTACGCAGGGATGAACGGTTTGGGATATGATTAAATCTATCTTTATAGATTACAAATCAGAAACCCATTCCATTCAACACGTTATTTCCTGATGTGCCAATCATCAGTACGATACTGCATTCACAGATACAGATTTCACTCTGAGATTAAACGCAGCAGGGTATTAGGGTGTGGAAATTGAGAGACGTGTTCGCTTTAGTGTGGCAGCTGTTTGGCTAGTGTTGTTTAGAAGCATTTAGTAGCATGTACTCCATTTCACTGAGAGCTTCACCCACAATCCACGTGCATTAGTTCCTGATGGACAGCTTTGCTCAATTCACATCACTGATGTAAGAAAAGGCCTTATAGGTCAATTAAAATTTGCAAAAGTCCAGTTACAGTTGCTTACAAAGGTCTGGATAAGCAATTCTATGGTGACAACCAGGGGAGTATCCTGGCCTAGGCAAGATTTTTTTCCCTTTAGCCCAGAATAATTCTCCACTTGGACCGGTTTGTCACTACGTAAGTGAATATCAGTAAAAGAAGACGGCAGTGTTGAAATCTTGTATCTATCGTGAATGGAGTGTTGCATTTCGTCTTCGGTGAACGAAGCAAGACCAATAAGACAGGGTTTACAGGAAAAAACATGGAAATACTCGTGTCTTATAGGCTGATAGCTCTCAATTCTGCCAAACGCTAGCTCACAGTCAGTTAGTGTGAGGGGGAAAATGGATATATGCCGATTTATTGTTATTATTATTATTTTTTTTTTACTAGTGAAGGGGTTGAAACTGAAACACTAACATCCTCTCACGCTGAGCAGGAAAACAAGGTGTGTAAATGTCTGTGTGAGTTCCATGAAGTTACATAAACATTATATGAGCACAGCATAAGGACAGCTAATGTACTGTGCAAGGCACTGTAGCAGCTAAACCCATAAAATCATAGCTTAGTTGTGCCTCTCCTTGGCTAGCGACACCAAACTAGCCTAGTCTTGTGTTAGATAGCCAAAACGTTTTAGATTTTATCAGTCTGGTAGTCCTACAAACAAACAGTGATCACACCTGAGGCAAGTTTTATGATCAATCCAACTTTTTGTCTGATCATGTCTTTCTTTCTAATTGCAAATAAATTCAGTCATTCCATTTCATTTTAACCTTATGTTCATTTCCTTCTCATATCGCAGGCTGGTCAAGTTGGGTGGTAAGAATACTGAAGTAGGCTAAATTTAACCAGATAATATGATTTTTTAAAAACAGAATCCAGACAGTCATTGTCTTTATTGAATATTTGATATTTTCTATTATATTGTTTTACTGTTTTACTACCTGTACCAGTGAGTTGGGAATTGGGATTGGTTCATAACAAGTAGGTCACTCAGCAATGATCCTGCAACCGAATTAAGAAAGTTTACTCAGTCACTTTGAGTAGTTAGCCATTTTCAACTCTCATTCATGACACTGGCATTGTATTATGAGTTTTGATGATTTTCCATAATGTAGGCCTAGTAATAATAGTAGTATAGTGGGTAACTGATATGACACTAGTTTGAGACATTCGAGTGGCTTTATTATTCATGTGCAGAACAATCCTTCCAATTTTTAAGCAGTTAGCCCTCACATGCAAGAAAACAATGCATGGAAACAGTCTATTTAGAAGTACGTTTTTAAAGGTTTTTTGAATGGAGAAGAGGGGCGCACGCTGGCTTGGTGTTTAGCACGCTCGCCTCGTACCTCCAGGGTCGGGGGTTCGATTCCCACCGTGGCCCTGTGTGTGCGGAGTTTGCATGTTCTCCCCGTGCTGCGGGGGTTTCCTACGGGTACTCCGCTTTCCTCCCCCCAAGTCCAAAGACATGCATGGTTGGCTGATTGGCATGTCCAATAGTGTCCATAGTGTATGGGTGGGTGAATGTGTATGTGATTGTGCTGTCCAGGGTGTACCCCAACTTGTGCCCGATGCTCCCTGGGATAGGCTCCAGGTTTCCCTGTGACCCTGAAAAGGATTAAGCGGTATAGAGGATGGATGTAAGTACTTGTCCAAGCAGGCTATATTATGTACTTACTAATGTCAAAAAGGAGTGCCCTACTTTTAGACTAATCAGATGATGCTGCTAACAAGCCAAAAGCTTTGTGAAGATCAGTCTCTGTGTCTGGATTTTGTTTTAGACATATTAAGGTCCTTGATGAATATATATCTGAAATGCACCAAGTCTGATTCCAGGCTTTACAGTACAGAACAGAGTTTATGTTCTCCACCAAACAAATGCGGTGTAAGAGGAAAAATTATACAACTGTTTTATTATACGCACGATACTAAGAGCAGTGCATTTCACTGTCAAAGCAACAGGCCCGCTGATAACCTCACAGTTTGCCACAGATAACTACACGAGTTCTGCCCTGTGGTCTTGGTCTTAGCTATATAAAACACTATGTGCTCTTGCAACCAAAAAAAAAAAATCCTAGAAACCTAGTCATTAAAATAACAATAAAACAGACCGTGGCATGAAATGTAGTGCGGATAAAAAGGTCAGATTGCGGGTGGTAATTTTTCCAAACTGCATCAATCAAAACAGCAAGGTTCCAAGTGTTACTGGGGATTTCTTCACCTGCCTTTTTATTACAGGAAAAATAAACTAGTTTCAGGTTTATTTGATATTAAGGGAGCATAAACACTATTGTTTAACATTTATGGGTGAAATATTTTTTCTGTCAAATGTAAGAATTGGATGCTGCTTTGTTCCTTGTAAAAAGGTTTTTGTATTAATAAATGTAAATTGATGCCAGTCAAGTTTCTACAAGATGGTAGCCAGCTTCTTAAAACCTGAATGGGAAGTGATGATAAACAGACACAAAGAGACTCTCTCGGGAGTAGACCTCCAACCAGAGACTCTCTCGGGAATAGACCTCCAACCAGAGACTCTCTCGGGAATAGACCTCCAACCAGAGACTCTCTCGGGAATAGACCTCCAACCAGAGACTCTCTCGGGAATAGACCTCCAACCAGAGACTCCCTCGGGAATAGACCTCCAACCAGAGACTCCCTCGGGAATAGACCTCCAACCAGAGACTCCCTCGGGAATAGACCTCCAACCAGAGACTCCCTCGGGAATCCACCTCCAACCAGAGACTCCCTCGGGAATAGACCTCCAACCAGAGACTCTCTCTGGAATCGACCTCCAACCAGAGACTCTCTCGGGAATCCACCTCCAACCAGAGACTCTCTCGGGAATCCACCTCCAACCAGAGACTCTCTCGGGAATCCACCTCCAACCAGACACTCTCTCGGGAATCCACCTCCAACCAGAGACTCTCTCGGGAATCCACCTCCAACCAGAGACTCCCTCGGGAATCGACCTCCAACCAGAGACTCTCTCTGGAATCGACCTCCAACCAGAGACTCCCTCGGGAATAGACCTCCAACCAGAGACTCCCTCGGGAATCCACCTCCAACCAGAGACTCCCTCGGGAATAGACCTCCAACCAGAGACTCTCTCTGGAATCGACCTCCAACCAGAGACTCTCTCGGGAATCGACCTCCAACCAGAGACTCTCTCGGGAATCGACCTCCAACCAGAGACTCTCTCGGGAATCCACCTCCAACCAGAGACTCTCTCGGGAATCCACCTCCAACCAGAGACTCTCTCGGGAATCCACCTCCAACCAGAGACTCCCTCGGGAATCGACCTCCAACCAGAGACTCTCTCTGGAATCGACCTCCAACCAGAGACTCTCTCGGGAATCGACCTCCAACCAGAGACTCTCTCGGGAGTACGCCTCCAACCAGAGACTCTCTCGGGAGTACGCCTCCAACCAGAGACTCTCTCGGGAATAGACCTCCAACCAGAGACTCTCTCGGGAATAGACCTCCAACCAGAGACTCCCTCGGGAATAGACCTCCAACCAGAGACTCCCTCGGGAATAGACCTCCAACCAGAGACTCCCTCGGGAATCCACCTCCAACCAGAGACTCCCTCGGGAATAGACCTCCAACCAGAGACTCTCTCTGGAATCGACCTCCAACCAGAGACTCTCTCGGGAATCGACCTCCAACCAGAGACTCTCTCGGGAATCGACCTCCAACCAGAGACTCTCTCGGGAATCGACCTCCAACCAGAGACTCTCTCGGGAATCGACCTCCAACCAGAGACTCTCTCGGGAATCGACCTCCAACCAGAGACTCTCTCGGGAATCGACCTCCAACCAGAGACTCTCTCGGGAATCGACCTCCAACCAGAGACTCTCTCGGGAGTAGACTTCCAACCAGAGACTCTCTCGGGAGTACGCCTCCAACCAGAGACTCTCTCGGGAATTGACCTCCAACCAGAGACTCTCTCGGGAATTGACCTCCAACCAGAGACTCTCTCGGGAGTACGCCTCCAACCAGAGACTCTCTCAGGAATAGACCTTTCCCAAGAAAAGACCTTCCCTCTCATACACACACGCACACACCCACACACAAATGAGGAGTTTCCTCCATGCAGACATAGGGAGAGCTTGCAAAACTGTACACAGATGTGAAGCTGTGAATCAACACTGTCAACTACACTACCGTGCCACCCTGTGTGTTTCTCTCCATTTCTGATTTGACACTTTATGTAAACTAGGAGTAGATCATAACATTCATGGAGCCTAATATAACAGTTTTCAGTATATCATAGCATATCTGCTGAAATACAGAAAGAAGGGTTCTCCCAGAGAGAAAATCCAGGTTACACATTTAACCGCTTATTTCCGCACAGATTTTTTACAGTAAAGATACATTTATTCAAAAGAGGATGCGGCATGACTCTTCACTGCAATGGAGGGGAAGCTAGGGAAATGACTAGGATATTTGTAAAACAAATAAATAAATCAATCTTGCATCACATTTCAAGGTACATACCTCAACTGGAATTATATTTATTTATTTATTTATTGCGACATAATCATCTATACGAGTAAATCATAGCATTGATAGCACAATGATTTGCTTGGAATGGTGTACAGCCATGTTTATGTAATGAAATAAGTAAGCACTCTTGTTTATCTCTAAAGCAGCCTTTAATTACACACTTTTTGCCGCCACTTTCAAAGTTAACCTCTATAAAGTTTTCCATTACACGTGAGCTAGGTGTCAGAGTAAAGCCCTAATGCCACTGTGCAGAGTGCACCAATGCTATGAGATTAGGATTGCCACATGACATGACTAATCTCGTCATAGGATTACACTAGTGTTATCGACACTGTACACCTCACTCACTATAACTCTCCTTGACATGCAGTAGCCAATACAATGTCCTAACTGTTGAAACAAAGATACAAAGGGTATAGAAATGACAAAAAGCAAAATGACCTCTTCATTGAGGTCAATGTTCCCAGTCACCCCATTGCTGTGCTCCTTCCATCAGCTTCCTCTAGCTGCCTGCAATTAATTATTCTTACGGCTGTAGTCAAGACTGGCATTGTCAAATCCCAAAGTCCATGACCAGGAATAGTCAAGATCAAGTCAAGACTGCATGTTAAGAGGTTTGAGTCCAAATGAAAGCAACACTGAGTAAAGACCGAGACCATAATCCATCAAATCCTTTCCGAGGCCAAGCCTTTACTTCAGCTAGTTGGTTTCAGTTGTGCATTGGGGCAATTATTAGCCTGTTTTCTAGAAGAAGGAATCACTTATTGTGGTTAGCATGTTCTGTGCTATCCTCTGTGGATGGGAGTTCGAATCCCACCTCCATCCTGTCTGCGCAGAGTTTGCATGTTCCCCTCGTGCTTTGGGGGTTCCCTCCAGGTACTCCAGTTTCCTCTCCAGTCCAAATGATGTGTGTTGTAGGCTGATAGGCATTTCCAAATTGTCTGTAGCCTGTGAATGTGTGTGCGATGGTGCCTGCAATGTGTTGTCTCCTACTTTGTGTGCCCCAAGTTCTCTGGAATTGGCTCCAGGCTCCCCACAACCCTGTGTAGGACAATGGATGGATGGAGACCAAGACCATATTTAGACCAATTCCCAAGACTAAGACTGAAAAATCTAAGTACAAGTGCTAATAACTCAGAAGTACACCCCTACTCATGCGTGCCTACAAAGTCAAAAATGGACCAGCATCCTACCTGAAACCACTTCTCAATCCACACTCTACACCACAATCCCTTTGAGCCACTAGCACAGCTTAATTTGATTCAATATCCCTCAAGATATAAAGAAGTCAAATCAAGACCCCAGGTCTTCTCTTGGTCCCCAGGTGGTGGAATGGAATCCCCCCCATCTGTCCGAACATCGGGGTCACTATCTGTCTTCAGGCGAAGACTAAAGACCTACCTCTTCACACTCAAATGAGTACTTAAATTATTTTTAAAAAATCAGACATGTACTGTTTTTGTTGCTGTACTAACTTCTTCTAACACCTCTTTAACATAGTTTTTGCTAAATAGTATTCTTAGACTCTGACCTATTTGTCCTAGCATGAGAATATATGTTTTGGATGAAGACCAGAAAGCCCTGCCCAATGCTGTAAATGTAAGAGTTAAACCAACAAGATTGTGTCCCTTGGGTGTTTCTGAACCATTTTGATGTATGGACCTGTTACAGATACCAGATGCAATACCAGTGCAAAGTACAGGTATCAAGCACCATTCAGCAGGGACACTCAGAATGCAATAACATGGTACAATGACCAGGTTCAGTATGAGACATTAATAGAAACATGTATCACACTCTAAAAGCTGTGTACTCAGACATGAAAGCTTAGTATAACAATCATCATGTGAAAGCAATGTCGATGCAATGGAATAACAATCAAACTCGGTCACTGTGCATATCCAAAGCTGGAAGTGGATATATACACACTCTTTATTAGGAACACCGGTACATTCAGACAATCATCCAATAGCCAATCGTGTGGCAGAAGTACAATCCATAACGTTCACATCAAACATCAGAATGGGTGGAAAAGTTAGTCCAACTTTGACGGTGGCATGGTTTGAGTATTTCAGAAACTGCTGATCTCCTGGAATGTTCATGCAGAACAGTCTCTAGAGCTTGCACAGAATGGTGCAAGAACAAAAAACCATTAAGTGAGCTGCAATTCTGCAGGTGGAAACATGTCGTTGAGGACATAGTTCAGAGGAGAATGGCCAGACTGGTTTGAACTGACAGGAAGGATATGGCAACTCAAATACATCAAATCACTCTATACAGTGTTGGGGAGCAGAAAAGCATCTCAGAACGCACAACACGCTGAACCTTGAGGTGGATGGGTTACAACAGTCGAAAACCACAACAGGTTCTACTGCTCTCAGCCAAGAACTCTACAGTGGCAACAGTGGGCAAAGGCTCACCAAAACTGGACAGTTAAAGATTGGAAAAAGACCAGATGACATTAACAACCTTTTTTTTAATATACACCCACTGTACACTGCACCCAGTCTGGCCATTCTCCTTTGACCACTCTCATCAACATGGCTTTTCCACCTACAAAATAGCTGGATGATTTTAGACTGTTGTGAGTGAAAATCCCAGGAGATTTCAAAAATAGTTTCTAAAATTCTGAATCATCTGCAACTGATAACGATGCCACGGTTAAAGTCACAGAGATCACATTCTTCCCCATCGTGATGCTTGATGTGAACATTAACATGACCCGAGTCTGCATGATTTAATGCATTGCGCTACTGCCACATGACTGGCTGATTAAATAACTGACCATGAGCGGGTGTGTACTGTATGTATACGAAAACATCATGAAATTCCTAAAAATAAATACATAAATAAATAAGTCCTAAAAGCAGACAAAGACAATCCACTTAAACAAATGAGACAAAAAAAATTATACTTGGTCATTTATTTATTGAGAGAAATAATCCAATATTACATATCTGTGAGTGGCAAAAGAATGTGAACTTCTAGGATTAGCAGTTATATTGAAGGTGAATTTAGAGTCAGGTGATTTCAACCAGGTGCGAGTGGGTGCCCTGTTTTATTTAAAGAACGGGGATCTAGAAAAATCTGATCTTCACAACACATGTTTGTGGAAGTGTATCATGGAACGAACAAAGGAGCTTTCTGAGGACCTGTTGATGCTCAGGAGGCCTGAAATGTTTACAAAACCATCTCTAAATAGTTTCTAAAGAGTTTGGACTCCACCAATCCACAGTCGGACAGACCGTGTTCAAATGGAGGAAATTCAAGACCATTGGTACCCTCCCCAGGAGTGGTTGATCAACAAAGATCACTTCAAGAGCAAGACGTGTAATAGTCCACAAGGCCACAAAAAAACCCAGGGTAACTTCTAAGCAAGTAAAGGCCTCTCTCACATTGGCTAATGTAAATATTCATGAGTCCACCATCAGGAGAACACTGAATAACAATGGTGTGCATGGCAGGGTTTCAAGGAGAAAGCCACTACTCTTACAAAACGAACATTGCTGCCCGTCTGCAGTTTGCTGAAGATCACGTGGACAAGCCAGAAGGCTATTGGAAAAAATGTTTTTGGAACGGATGAGACCGAACTTTTTGTTTTAAATGAGAAGTGTTCTATTTGCAGAAAACACTGCATTCCGGCATAAGAACCTTATCTCGTCTGTGAAACATGGTGGTGGTAGTATCATGGTTTGGGCCTGTTTTGCTGCATCATTTATGAAACAATAAATTCTGAAGTATACCAGCGAATTCAAAAGGACAATGTCAGGACATCTGTCTGTGAACTGAATCTCATGAGAAAGTGGGCCATGCAGCAAGACAACGACCCTCAGTACACAACTCATTCTACCAAAGAACGGTTAAAGAAGAATAAAGTGAATGTTTTGGAATGGCCAAGTCAAGGTCCTGACCTTAATCCAATAGAAATGTTGTGGAAGGACCTGAAGCAAGCAGTTCATGTGAGGAAATTCAACAACACCCCAGAGTTGAAGCTGTTCTGTACTGAGGAACGGGCCAAAATTCCTCCAAGCCGATGTGCAGGACTGATCAACACTTACTGGAAACAGTTATTGCTAAGGGGTCAGATACTGGAAGCAAATGTTCACATACTTTTAGCACTCACAGACATGTAATATTGGATAATTTTCCTCAATAAATAAATGGCCAAGAATAATATTTCTCTCTCATTTGTTTAATAGAGTTCTCTTAATCTAATTTTAGGACTTCTTAGGAAAAGCTGATGTTCCAGTTCATGATGTTCAGAAATACAGACCATTCTAAAGAGTTATAAACTATCAAGCACCACTATATAAATAAAACAGTTAAGTATAAAGACCAAATATCTCAATGGTTATTTTGCCACCAATTTAATAAAGATCCTCATAATACAGGATCGACCAAAAGACGTCTATAGCCTGATAGTATACAGAGCCTTGGTGTTAAAGTATGCACTCTTCATAATAAACACACCATCACTTTACCATCCCCCTCTTACCCTGTCTCTCTCCCTGGCCTAACTCATTATTTGAGCTTCTTATGGATTATTAGGCATTTAGCCCTCTCTAATACACAGCTTATTCCCTCATTTATCAAACTGATGGCTTGTCAGCTAACCTGGTCCTTTAATTAACTATGATAAGTCTACTGAGCATTAAGGACTCTACAGGTAGCATGGAGACGAAATTTTTCTTTTTCTTTCAGCTAAATGTGCCACTATAATTCCACAAACCGGCTTTGATATTTTATTTGAATAGTTCTGTGCACTGTCTTTTGGAAACAAATTGAAAAAAAGTCAACGATCAACATTACTAACAGATCACAGCGCACTTGTGATGTTGATTATTTGGCAGCGTCTATTTACACAAACTGAACATAGTTGCGAGATGCTATAAGATGCTACTTAATGACGAGGATCAATGGTTAAACGGCTCCCCTCCCTCCACATTATTAATAACACGAATATGATGTCATTTAATTCATATGTCACTGTTGTTTCAGAAAGTGAACAAATATTTCTTTTTAAAAGGAATAAAGGGTGCAAAGGGTCTGCTTTACATTTCGAACATCAAATGTTGAAAGAACTCCAAAAAAAAAAAAAAAAAAAAAAACAAGAAAAGAAAGTCATTTCTGGCATATTTTTAAGCAGCATGTCTAAGTAGAAGATAATAAAGATAAAATAATAATAAAATATCAGTCACATATACATTACAGTGAAATTCTTTGCTTCGCATACCCCAGCATGTTAGGAGGTTGGGGTCAGAGATGATACAGCGCCCCTGGAGCAAAGAGAGTTAAGGGCCTTGCTCAATGGCCCAACAGTCAAAGCTTGGCAGTGCTGGGGCTTGAACCCCCGACCTTCCGATTAGTAACCCAGAGCCTTAACCGCCAAGCCACCACCATAGAAGATGCCTATATACAGTACCGTAGTTGTTACACAAACAGCTAATGATTGATCTTTTTCTTATAATCATGAAATCTGTGTGTGTGCAAAATGTGTTTTATATGGACATGGATGTTAAGTGTTAACTGATTCTGTTAAGGCGATACAAAGAATCACCAAACCCAAACTAACGGAGAACCAAAACAGCTATTTGTTGAAAAGACAGTGCCTAATTATTTCCATCTGTACCAACTTTAGCAGTTTCCTAAGTGCCTGACTTGTACTATTTCCTCATATAACATGTGTCATTAATTTGATACAATACTGAGTAATAGCAAAACATCGAATCTGTCTGCTTTTCAGATTATAATTGCGCATCTTTACTGCAATATTAGCCCTTCCCAAAAAGACACCGCAATAGCTATAATTTAGAAAAGGCACAAACACAACCATAACTGAGACACACAATATTTGCTTTGATGACAGTTTTGCGCCTTGGCTGAGAAAGTTGAGACCACTTATACTCCACAAAGTGTTTATTTATAACCAATTGTGCTAATGATTGTTTGACTCTCTTCCCCTTGTGTAATCTCCTCAGGAGCTGCAGCACCCTGGAATAACAGCGTGCATCCTCTGTTGGCTAGTCTAGATTTATTTTCGCGTGTGCGTGTGTGTGTGCGTGTGTGTGTGTGGCGACGCAGTGCGGGCGTCCGTGGGTGTGTGATTAAGCGGAGGATTCTAGTCGACGAGCGACCGTGCTCATGCAGCATAGAGACGTCAGACCTTACTGCAAGACGTGTACTGGATCAGCTGAATATGGTGCTGTTCCTCTTATTCTTTATGACATAAGATGATATCAGTTTATATTGAGTTTGGGTACCTTCTTCTGGGTCTAATGGTAATTACACTCATCTACAACTGGTAGAAACTTTACAGAGAGAGAAAGCTTTTCGCCGGTGATATGTAAAAAATAAATAAATAAATAAATAAATAAATAAATCAGCTCGAGCCAAATCAGTAACCTCACAGACATTTAGAGCTGGTGGTGTTTTTTACCACAACATTTCGCGCAAGATCAAAGCCAGTGGCTGCATTTCGTCAAATCCAAATCTGCAGCGTAAATAATAACGAATGACGCTTTTGAAATTTCTTTGAACTATCAGAGGTAGGCTATCCAACGGGCGGACTCGTGTCTGGAGCTCGTCGATGAGCCCATCTCACCGGCACAGGAAACAAACTCCAGAGGCACGAATTTCAAAACGAGGAGCCGACTAGATCTCTTTAACTCTCCGTGCACGGTTCATCGCAATGCTAAAAGCTGCTCTGACTCATCGCTCATTATGTCGTTACACTGCTCGTCATTTCATAA
This sequence comes from Ictalurus punctatus, assembly GCF_001660625.3. Taxonomy (NCBI): domain Eukaryota; kingdom Metazoa; phylum Chordata; class Actinopteri; order Siluriformes; family Ictaluridae; genus Ictalurus; species Ictalurus punctatus. Next base: position 6,863,344 of record NC_030437.2, read on the forward strand.
AGGATGCACGGTCACAGAATAATAAAAGACAAAGGAGTCTGATTTGATTCAGACATATTCCCCCTCTGATGCCTCTCTGGAGCATCTGCAAGAGACACTTGTTAGATACCAGACGATGTTGCCTGTACATCTCAGAATATTCGCAGGGAAGATGATCATGTAATCTTTCATGAATTCTTGGCAATCCTCTGTTATATACGCGAAATCACATGACCTTGTCCGCTATGTCTCTGAGGAGGGATCGATAAAAGTGCAATTAAGCCCAAACCAAAGCTTCTTCATTAATGCAAATTAGAGAAATAGTGAAATACCATGTTCACATAATGTATGGAATCGCTTAGATTAAGAGATGATTGGCGTGACAGTTCTGCATTATTTGTAAACGACACCAAAGTACCTTCCATGGTGCTAATGGGTGGTCATGAACTTACACACCTTGTGAGTTAATTAAGCTGCCGTCATAGCTCTAGTGGTAAAAGCAACAAATATAACCCCCCACCACCACCAACACCACAGTCTTTCTTTTCTAATTACAATGTCGTGCAACAAATATACCCCCCCCCCCACCTTTTTAATTATAATGTCATGCATGTCGTCACCTAAATCAAGACAGCCTATAGAAATCTTCCTGCATCAGTATGGGAGGATTCTGTAGACAGGTTTGCGAGACACCATGCAACAGGCTGGTGTTCACACCGGGGTCATAAACCCGGCCTGACCGGCTGTTATAGGAGACATTATCGTACCGCAGTACACCAGTTCCGCCTTATATAAATCCCAGGGGTTCCCAACCCTGGTCCCGGAGTTCCCCGTGGTTCCTTGCACATTTTCCCTGGTCTAATACACCTACGTAAACCAGTGATGGGCTGCTAGATAGCCGATTAACTGAAATGATAGCGAGAGAGCAGGAAAAAACAGTAACATGTGCTGGACATGAGGGACTCCAGGACCAGGGTTCGAGCCTGTGTGTTAATATGTCATGACATGCATCTCATCTCATCCATTCATATCTCTCTCTCTATGTCTGTCTGTGAGATTATATATATATATATATATATATATATATATATATATATATATATATATATATATATATATATATACACATATACATACACACACACACATTATATAAAATAATAATAACACACACACGTCACATAACAAGGAAGCAACATTCTGTTCTTGACAAAAAGTTTTTGCAGCAAGCTTTCAAGAATCAGACTTCTGGAGGTGTGAATACTGAAGGAAAGAAAGAAAATCCCCCTTGCTCTGCATTATTGGCCTTTTGCAATGTTGTTGGAAAAGCAGAGTCATAATAACTGCTCCTGCACCCTGATCCTCTCTACTGCTCTGCTGAAGCTCACCTGTTTATCCAGGGTCTCCTTGCCTCCGGTGGACACTTTAGGCGCCGGGACTCGTTCACATGTGCAGCCCTCCAGGAGATAAATGCCCGAGGGTCGAGCACTTTGCTCAGAGTCGAAGTAGAAGAGCACGTTTTGGTAGAGGGCGAAAAACTTCTCGTGCCACTTGCTGTTTTCCGTCGTCTTCTTGCTGAGGTAGCCGCGCTTGGTGCCCTCTTTGCGCGCCACCACGGACAGAAACAGTGCGTGTCCCTCATTGTAGCGAACGCTCTTCTGCATTTTCCGTCTCGGTTCTGCTCCGCTCTCACCTGCTCTTCAGCACCATACCCGTCTCGATGCTTTGGACCGTTTATTTCTCCCCCACTCCAGGTGTGCGCGTGTGCGCACTGAGCACACGCGCACAGGACAACTTCGCGCCTCTCTTTGCGTCTCTTTGCCTGTCTGCGCTCCTCGGATCCGAGTTCCTAGGCGACTTTATCCGAAGGAGTTTGCGGTCTGATCCATGTCAGAAGTGTTTACAGAGCGAATGCGAAACGCGAATTTAAAAAAAAAAAGAAAAGAAAAGAAAGAAAGGAAGAAAATAAAAAAAAGGAGTGCGCGCGTGCGCTACAGCACAGATAAACGCAGAGACAACATGGGTTTCAGGATCGGATTTAATCAGATTTGACAGCTCCTTAAAGAGACAGCGCTGAACGCGCGCGCTGTGGCTGTGAGGGCGCTCGACGCCGCTGATTGGCTGAGAGACCGGAGGGCGGAGCTAGGAACACCTCGTGTTGGGACTCGCGCAACTAGTGAAGGGAAGTTCGGATCATTTTACTGATTCGGCTCTTTGAATCTCGTTCAGTAAAATGAATGAAACCCCCCCCCGCCGAGTCATTTCGTTAATTTCAGCGGAATATAATTAAAATGTTACATGCTCAATTCCCCAACACATCTAGTACTTAGGCAAACGATCACATTTGGAATAAAAAAAAATAATCTATAGGCTAATGCAGCCGAGGCCGTTTTATGAGAAACAAACGATTAATTAATTGCTTAATATTAGGTCTTAAGGCTATACTGTGGCGGCTGTGTCTCAGGTGGTAGAGCTAATCCACTAATCGTAGGGTCAGCGGTTCGATTCCCGGCCACGTGACTCCACATGCCTAAGTGTCCTTGGGCAAGTCACTGAACCCCAAGTTGCTCCCGATGGCAAGTTAGCACCTTGCATGGCAGCTCTGCTACCATTGGTCTGTGAGTGTGTGTGAATGAAACACAGTGTAAAGCGCTTTGGATAAAAGCGCTATATAAGTGCAAACCATTTACCATTTATGCAGTGTGCTAGTTCACCTCACATCCCCATCCAAGTCATTCTTTCTTTCATCACATCGAATTTGTCACATCTGTTCCCCGGAAATGAAATGATTAGATCACCTCTCGAGACTTAGGGTTCGGGTCGTTCGTTCATCACGTCACAGCTCCAGAGGCTGAATGCAGTGGGACTGTGACATGATGAACGAACAACTCGAACCCGAAGACTCAGAGCTGCAGTAATCATTTCTGTTTCCTCGGTCAACACAAAACGAACAAATCACTCTGAGACAACTCGTTGTTCCCAAGTCATATTAAAGATTCGCTCAAACGAATCGTTCATGAAGGACACATTACTAGTGCATTTCTGCCTTACTCACTGCTGTTGTGGATGGTTCCACATGATCTCACTGGATGCTGTAGACTAACAACTGCTGCTGTGATCATAAAGTCTCATCGTGCTGATACTGAACATCCATTTCAGTGCACGTAACACTGAGTGTACAGTAATGTAACAAATGTGGAAGAGTGATCATTTATAATCCCACTATCCAGTGTCACCCAGAACAGGGTATCATTTTGAGTCCTCTCAGGGTGTTTGTCCTGTCACCTCAGGATTGCTCATTAAAGTCCCCATGAAATGAAAATAGTTCTAAATTTTGTGTCTTTTAGCATGAATAAATTAGCCTTAAGGTTATCTATAAGCTAGTGCGCTTGAAATAACGACAAAATTAGCATTTAGAAGATATATGCATTAAAAATTGACAGTCTCTCTTTTCCACCACTATGGAGCAACAATTTTGATGACATCATTCTGCAATTCAGCTCCTCATCAGATTTTCTGTCCAATTAAACGCCATCCAGAATCTCAAGTGTCCCGCCCCCCAACATTATAAAAATCCATGGTACTAGCTAAAAGCCCTTGCTGTGAGGTAAGCTGAACACTATTGGCTATTTAAAAAAGGGGGATGAGCCAATTAATGTGTCCCACCCTGACATCCTGTTTCAGTGGAAATTACGTCAACAAACAAACAGATAAATATACATAAGAGCAGTAAATGGTAATAAATCGATTAAAAACGTCAATATTTGGTGTGACAACACTTTTCTTTAAAAAATAAAATAAAATAGTATTCTCAGGTACAATTAGTGCAGTTTTATAAGGAAATGAGCTGCAAGTTTTATTGAGCATCTCGCAGAATCAGACACGGTTCTTCTGGAGACTTTGACTGTTGCAACCGCTTCTTATTTTTGCAGCAAAATCCAGCAGCTTTCATTGTGGTTTTTTTGTCTGAAAAATGTCTCTTATGTAATCTTCTGCTTTCTTTACTGACATACAAAAAAAAAAATTCTGTAACATTTAATTTTGTGCTGGAAAACGAAAATGTTTTTGTACTGACTCAATAATGTGGAAGTCATAAAATAAAAATGTAACAGTACGTACTTAAAAAAAAAAAGGGGGGGGGGGGGCTAAAACTTTTGCACAGTACTGTATATAATTTGACCATTATGATACTTGCGGAACAGCATAACATCTATGAAACCTAGCACACTAAATAGTTCCATGGTGTAAATTTAGTTTCCTCGTAGCAAAGACCGTGTGCAAATGCTTGCACTTGAGTATATAATAAAATACAAATTAATATCACTTTAATGTGTCATGTTAAGAAAACTTCAATCATGACCGATTATCTTACCGTATGATGTAAACTGGTCGGTGGGACAGAATACAGCCTGAAGCATTCGTTCATTTGTTCCTCTTTAGTATCCAGTTCAGGGTAAAGGGTGGGTCTGGAGCCTATGGCGCTTGGGGCGATTTAGAGTCATTTCACCCGCATGCAAGTTTTTAAGGAGGTAAGAGGAAACCAGAGAACTCAGCGGAAACCTACGAGGAGAACATGCAAAACTCCTCAAAGACAGTAACCCGAGGTCAGGATCGAACCTGGGGCCTGAAACAGCTGAGTGGAATTACATTTTCACGCATTTTTTTAAAAATCATATATGATTCACTCATAAACTTGACCTACAGTGATCTCGGGAGTGTCTCTCAGTTGGTCCATTTAATTATAACGACTGTTCAGCAGGGTCCTTTGTAGCCATTGGTTTTTCAACACTTCAGTTCAGAATGACCCGACAAACGTTTACATAATTTCACCACGGATAATTGGTCGGAAGGCTGTGTACGCTGGTCCGATAAGCCCGGTTTGTGCATCAAAATTCATAACAGTATTGAGTTAATGCTAGCACTGGCAGATTAATATGGATTTGTCTCCCTCGTTTAATGCTTAAATGAAATTAAATGGATAATAAGACACACTCCTTTACTCATTAAGCCTGGGCAGACACCAGCACACTGGAAGTCTAATCTCTTAGCGTGATCAGTGTGTGTGAGGTGGAAAACGCCATTATTCATTCAAGATGTCTGTGCAATACACCCCAAACTTCCCTGAAAGTGCTTAGAAATCTGAAAAGTTAAAAAAAAAAAAAAAAAAAAAAAAAAAAAAAAAAAAAAAAAAGCGATAATCAGCAATAAACGGTGAGGAATGCCATAGCGGTCATGTGCGATAAGACACAAAAAAAAAAAAAAAAAAAAAAAAAAAAAAAAAAAAGAGCTGACCTGCATTTCTCAGTGAAACTCAGTGCACGTTTCTCATTTTTGTCTCGCTGACACATTCTCCTTATTCATCGGTCGGTCATCAGCTTATTTGGCAACAAAAAGGTGAACAGATGTACAACACACCTGTAGCAAGCTGGCGAAATAAAATGTATTTCAGGCAAACTTTCCCAGAAAGCCAAGACATATAGTATGCAGTATGAAGCAGTGTGCTTCATGTGCTCATGTGCTTCATGTGCTCAGTCCATCTGTTTACAGAGAAGTAATTATAACGCACTTCAGCTCTCACTTGCCATCAGGCTGTTAGCATGCCGTATACGTGGTGGGGTTCATGTTAAAACGACAGCAGGAAATCCTAGGAAATCAGATGCATTACTTTCAGGCAGTATCCAGCATGTATGGCTGGGGGGAAGAAAAGGGAAAAAAAAGTGCACAGTAAATGCTAGCGATATCTCTCGCATAACAATAAACCAAACAGAAAAAAATGAACAGGCTGTGATTACACTTAGACACTTGCGTCTAATTTCAATCTTTAAAAAAATTAAAGAAGTAAAAAAAAAATAGAAACCAGGAGTGTACAAAGCAGAGGATTTCTGATTTAATGATTTTGCTTCATCACACAACAGCAATTCACATCGATCGGCAGTTCTGTATACACTTTCAGATTTTGCTCAGTACCTATAACATAGCACCTTGAATCTGCAAGAGACACTCAACTTTCACGTGATCGTGACATAAAAAAAGGTGCAGACATAAAAAGGAAAACGTACAAAAAAAAACAAAAACAAAAAAAAACTCAATTGTGTGTAGATTTGAATAAAGTGTGGGTTATAGGGACTACCTCAGCACACAGCACCTCCTCACACACAATCATACGCAAACACGCACACCTTCTTAATGTCCGCCTTTTTTCCACTCGTGTAATGATTCCCTGTTAGTGATTTTCCAAGCGTCGGTGAGCAGCTTCACAGTTTTCCTAGAAGAAAAAAACAACAACAAAAAGAAAACTTTGTTTGCCCTTTTCTACAGCAGCTTCTGTGTTGTTCAGCATATGAAATGACGATCATTATGTTCGTTCAGAAACAGGAGTTGTTACTATTTGGCGCCTCAATTATACTCGGCTCCCTGACTCTGAGTAAGCCCGGGCACTTTGATGATAACCAAGATAATAACGGCTCTAATGGGAAGTGCATGCAACTCATCCCACTGGCCTACATACCCAGTAAAGTGATAATGATCTATGGAAAGCGGCATGTGCTGTTGTAGGAGCAGAAAGACGTTCACTTCTTCACTGATGTTATGTTTAGCTCTTCACGGCAATGATCCGATTTGCATTTAGATAATTCAATCACGCTGCGATAACATATTACAGTGAGATGCATGATGGTCAAACGCAAACACAGCGCACATACCAGTGCATATGTCCATATTAGATGGTTTGAAATTACAGGCAATTTGTATATATGGTTAGTTCAGTTTTTATAGGAATACTGTCTAGTTCAGACTGGTGCCGATGTTCTGTGAAGTTTTCCTCGTACTTTCTTTGGTTTTTGTGTCTCTCTCGTAGTAAATAGTTTTAGATCTTCAAACACAAGTTATCAGAAGCATTTGGTTGCAGCAAAAACTGCAATTAAATGCTTCTGATAACTGGAGATCAGTCTTTCACAGCATTGTGGTGGAATTTTCACCCAGTCTTCTTTGCAGAACTACTTTAGTTGAGCCACATTGGTTCAATGTGACTAGACCACTCCAAAATTTAGGACTTACTCCTATGTTTTGGATTATTGTCTTGCTGCACAATCCACTTGCTCTTCAGTTTCAACTTTCGGACTGAAGACCGGACATTCTCCTTTAGGATTTTCTGGTAGAGAGCAGAATTCATGTTACCCTCAATTACTGTAAGTGGCCCAGGCCCTGAAGAAGCAGAGCATCCCCACACCATCACACTTCCACCACCACGCTTGACCATAGGTATGATGATCTTTTTGTGGATTTCTGTGTTTGGTTTACGAAAGATGTAACGGGAACACTGTCCTCCAAACAGTTCCACTTTCGACTCATCAGTCCACAGAACATTCTCCCAAAAGGTTTGAGGATCATGGTGTGTCTTGTCAAAATTCAGACGAGTCTTAATGTTCTTCTGGGTTAGCAGTGGTTTTCACCTCACCACTCTTCCATGGATGACATTTTCCCCCAGTGTCTTTCTGATAGTGGAGTCATGAACAGTGACCTTTATTGATGCACGACAGGCCTGTAGCTCCTTTGATGTTGTCCTTGGCTCTTTTGTGATTCTGGATGAGTAGTTGCTGTGCTCCTGGAGGAATTTTGGAAGGCGGGCCACTTCTGGGAAGGTTCACTACTGTGAGTTTTAATAATGACTCTCACTCTGGTTCTTTGGAGTCCTTTGAAGTAGCTTTGTAACCCTTCCCAGACTGACGGATTTCAATCACCTTCTTCCTCATCATTTCTGGAATTTATGTCAATTATGGCATAGTGTGTTACTGGGTAAGACCTTTTAACCAACTTCATGCTGTTGACAAAGTTGTATTTAAGTGTTGATGTGATTGAACAGGGTTTGCAGTAATCAGGCCTGGTTGTGTCTAGTCCAGCTGAACCCCATTATGAACGCAGGTTTGTAGATTTGGGGAATTAGAAACTATGTGGGGCAAATACATTTTCACACAGGTCCAGTTGGTATCGGATAATTTTTTTGCTTCAATAAATAACATCATTTAAAAGCTATATTTTGTGTTTGCTCCGGCTGCCTTTATTTTATCCTAGATTTTGTTTTAATTTATGAATGAATTTAGTATGAGACATACACAAAAACAGAAGACATCAGGCAAATACTTTCACAGCACTGTACATGTCATTCTATTGAAATTACAGATGTGTTGCTGCCTGCTTCCTCATGCTTTTGTCTTATAATCGTTGCACTGCATTGCAAATACTGTATTGCAGCGGTTGTTAACCTTTCTGCAAGTGCGACCCACTTTTAAGAATGATTATTTTGTTGCAAAATAGTGTCAAACAAGTTACTTAGTCTATTGTTCTTGTGTTTATTTTACTGATTTATTATTTAATTAATCAATGCTTGTTAATTCTTTCCCTCAACACTAATCAGTGATTTGGATGAAGCCCTTCAGAAATAGTTCCAGTTTTCAGTCTTGGTCATGTGCGTTTGTAATGCTTTCTTGATGGGCCTCGTTTATCAACCTTTTAATAAAAGTTGTGTGTAAATGTTTTTGTAGGCCAAAACCGATCTTAGCATTCTCGCCGCATTTTTATAAAAGTTTGAGTCATTTTGTTTGTACTCATGTACGGCCCTCTCTGAAACTATTGGACCGGTAAGTTCTATTCATTTGTTTGTGCTATATACTAAAGACATTTGGGTTTGAGATGAAAAGGTGGACACGAGAGGAGAGTTTAGGATTTCGGCTTTTATTTCCTGGTGTTTACATCAAGATGTGTTAAACTACATAAAAACACAGAACCTTTTGTTTCAGACCACCCAATTTTAGGTGAGCAAAAGTATAGGAACAGATAAGTCTTGAAGTAAATAACACTTAATATTTGGTTGCATTAAGCCTGCGACTCATTGACATCACCAAATTGTTGGTTTCTTCTTCTGTGGTGTTTTTCCAGGAGTTTACTGCAGCCTTATTCAGTAGTTGTTTGTTTCGGGAGGTTTCTCCTCCGTTTCTCCTCTTCAGGAGGTGAAATGCTTCTCAGTTGGGTTAAGGTCTGGTGATTGACTTGGCCAGTCTAAAATCTTCCACTCCCCCCCGCCCGATAAAGTCCTTTGTTGTGTTGGCAGTGTGTTTTGGATCATTGTCTTGCTGCATGATAAAGTTCCTCTTGATTAATTTGGATGCATTTCTCTGTAAATTGGCAGACAGTCTGTTCATGTAAACCTCCAAAACAAAGAGTAGATGGTCAGAGCTATTTACTGTTTAAACAAATCAATCTAACAGGACACACCTGGGTAAAAAGAAACACCCGTCAGTCACACGTTCCAATATTTTGGCTCGGTTAAAAACTGGATGGTCTGTGCTATATTCTGTTGCCTAAAGCAACTAAATATAAATACCAGGAAATAAAAGCTGAAATTCTAAACTCTCTTCATATTCATCTTTTGATCTCAAACCCAAATGTCTTCAGCATAAACAAATGAATTGGCCTTGCCGTTCCAATAGTTTCGGAGAGGACTGTAGATATGTTGATGAATGGCAATCACCCATAAATTACAAACAGCGTTCACGGCACAATTGATATACATTTAGTGATACCCACAAACGCAAAAAACTCTTCCAGTAGTTGTCCTAACTAATTATAGACTCGTGTCATAATTTATGGATTGCATTTTGACTGATTTCTTTTCAGTCATTAATACTGAAATAATTAAAGCGCACCTATTATGGTTTTTCAAATATTACCTTTCATGTACTGTGTTACAGAGCTGCTCGTGAATGTAAAAACCAAACCTACATAGGTTTGTAACAAAAAAGCCCCACCTCTGGTTTTCATTGGTTGCTCGCTGACAGCGCTAGACCAATCACAACAGACTGGGACGTCTGACCGATCAGAGCAGAGTATTCTCTCTGAAAGGACGAGTTTAGAATGAATCCTTTAGAACGGATCATTTAACGAGTCGTTTGTGACACTGGGGGGAAATAAAGGTGATGCTGAAATTTAAATTATGAGCACGTTAAAGTGTTTTTTGACCTCGGATGCACGTACATCTATTGTATGAGACCTTTAAAACAAAATTAGGCACGTTTCAAAACCACAATAGGTGCGCTTTAAGCTATTTAAACATGACCGCTTTATGTGTATAGAAATTTGCAGTAACTGACAGGTTCACATCAGCGAGTCTCTTTATATGTGGATTTACAAAACTCTTGTGATAAACGTTTTTTTTTCCTGAACTAACTGGTTTTGATGAATTCCACCTTTCTTGTGTTAATGCTCCTGTGAACAATTTACAAATAAATCTATTCATATCCAGCTTGATAAATGAAGCCCATTAAATCGAGAAAGCACTCGATTTTATCTGCTGACCAAAAGATGCCTTCCTGTGACACTGTAAAAGCTGAAATAGGAATTACTATGGCAGTTCAATCAATCGTTATGCTCACCGTCCTGTCCAGAGAGCAGATAGCTTTTGCACACAGTTTCATTAAAGTCATGTGGGACGCAGTCTTCAATTTCTCATACATCCTGAGCACTTGGCTTTATTTTATTCCTAGTACATACAGCATTTTCGAAAGTTGCATAAGGTTTCACGGCCCACGTTATGTACCTGCGGCTGTCGACGATGGCCTCCAGCTCTTTGGACTTGAGCGCAGCAGATGTGAGGATGCTCTGGGGGATTTCAGCTAGCCGTGCCACGTTTAGCCCATAGCTCCGAGCTGCTGCTCCCTCCACCAGCTGATAGAGGAAAGTGATGAACTCTGGCTGCACCTCCTCCTCTGCAGGGTAAAAAAGACGAGTTGAAAAAAAGTGTTGCGTCAGAGAGAAGCACTCGAGAAACTAGAGGCATAGCAAGAGCAGATCCTTCTGAGAGAAGTGCAATCCAGGGTGTCAATGTATGTGTATTTAGACCGTAAATGACCGCGTAAATAATTTGTGTCCGTTTAAAAATTATCACACGACAGCTACCAACCCATGAGGGTGGAAGTCATTACGCGCTTCCTCCACCAACCGAGATTACACCAACCGAGCATATCTTTTCAAACTGCCGCGTCATAAACTTGGAGGAAAGCGTTATCCACCCTCTTCCTCAAGCATGAGCTCACAGACACACAACTGTCACTGGGGTTGATAGGGGAGACCGAATATGCCCCTCCCAGACAGACAGCATGGCCAACCAATTTCGCTCCCTTGGCATCGTTGGGATTGAAACGCATGATCTCCGGATGATAGGGCAAACTTTTTTTTTTTTCTGTTGCGCCACTATCTCTTCGTAATTGCACGCACATTCTTCTCATGAATTCGATCTTTTAGGCTACTCACTAGAACGCTAGTTGTGTGGCATTAGCATCACTTTTAGTCTCACAATACGACTTACCAGTTAGATCTTTACTAGACATTTTAGCTTTGTTTAAGGAATGCTCAAAGTCATCTCCAAAGTGCTACCTAATCTGAAATGAAAGCTGTTCTCAACAACATCAAGTCGATGTACTGTACTGTTACTCAGTTCTGCATGGCTAGCAACTGTTCAGTTTAATTATATAATTCGCACACGGTCCTTAAAAGCGCACTATTGTACCGTTTGTCATACGTTCCCCCGACCGACCCATCCTACTCATCGGCTGGCTTTTAACGAAAGAGGGAAGAGCTGAGCAGCTGTCTTCCAGCTGGAGTCAAAAATAGTTTCAGGGCCAGGAAAATGTAGACAGAAGCCTAAAAGTGTAGAAACTGAGGAAAGATCTCGACATCATATAGCGTGAATCACAATTTCTCGAAAGGGTTTTTTAGTTTTCAGAGATATTACACACTGCTCCTCTGAAAGGGTGTTACAGAACGCGTGTTGAACATCCCACTCGTGCAGGATGTAAATTCATGAGTTTTCAATCGAACTGAGATTACAATGATGAATTATCTATTATTCTCCAATTCCCCACTGCAAGCAATGCTACAGTATGCAATGCTATAAAAGAGCTTGAGGGAACAGTATGACTCCCATGAGAATAACTATTCATTTCGAGCAATCTTATGTCTATCGATTTCTTCAAGGATATTTTCGAATATATCTGTCCAACTATCCTTGTGAAGACCTTCCTCTGACTTGCACTATATGGCTGAAGGTTAGGTTTGTGGAGACCTGAGCATCACACCCACGGTTATAATAACCTCCAGTCTTCTGGGAAGGCGTTCCACTAGATTTTGGAGTGTGGATCTGTGCTAGATGGTCTGTGGTGCACTTCATGCCGAAGGTGTTCAGTGGGGTTGAGGTCAGGGCTCTGTGCAGGCCACTCAAGTTCTTCCACTCCAACCTTAACACACCATGTCTTCATGGAGCTCGCTTTGTGCACAGGAGCATTGTCATGCAGGAACAGGTTTGGGCCTCTTCTTTGCAGTGAAGGGAAATCGTAATGCTACAGCATACTAAGACATCCTATACAATTGTGTGCTTTTAAATTTCTGGCAACAGCTTGGGGAAGAACCATATATGGTCAGGCGTCTAAAATTTTTGGCCATAAAGTGTAACTATTAATGTTGTGCCAAATGTTCCCATAAGGTCAAACCTTCCCATTATTCCTACCACACACACACACACCTTTCACATACTGTACCTTCAGCTGCAGTCCCTGGCTCGTTGAGCAGGAAGGACATGTGGTAGTTTCCAACGTGACACGGGTACAGCTTCTCAAGCTCACACAGTGGAGGGTAGTGGGTCACAAATAGGGTCAGACACCTCACCTGCAGTGAAGTGGACAACATAAAACATTCAATACTAATTCAAATATTCACTGAAAAAAAAGAGAAAAGGATCAGAAAAAAACACTCGTTTCTTGAAAACTGGTTGCACATCAGCATGACATTGAACACGGAAATCCAGCGACAGGTGTTACTATTCATAATTTCAAGAATGAATAGCTGTAATCAAAGGAAGGAAAAGCGGTATTACACAAAGCACAAGAATAGATCATTAGCGCCCTAGAGGGGAAAATATATAGTGGGGTTTTTTGTTGTTTTTAAAATTACCACACAATTAAAATGTATGACTCACATGATATTTGAATATGGCTCCAGGTTAATCGAAATTTGAAAGTATGTTGAGAGGATGCAAAACATCTGCTGGGTAAACTGGAGTTTCAGCCTTATCGAATAAACTGAGTATAATAAGCTGCTTCCTGCAGAACGGGATAGAGCGTGTGTGTTCATATACACTGGGTATAAAAAGTCAACATAACCCTGTTCTAATTGGAGGGTTTTTGTGATGTAAAAAGGTTAAACCAGGGTAAACCATGTCAGATATTTTTCCACCTTTAATGTGATATATAAAGCAATAAAATTCAAGTGAAAAACAAAAAGGAATTTTTTTTTTTTTAGGGACAAAAACAAATAAATAAATAAATAAATAAATAAACCAAAAAGCACACCAACTTATAATGGGGCATGTGACTGTGTTGAGAATGAACATGGTTAAAAGTAATTATCATACACCTGTCATCAACAAAGTCATTTAGATTAACCCCGAATAAAGATCGGCTTCTTCTATAAGATTTTCTTAGGTTATCTTCTTGGTTTCATCCGACTGCTGAAGTATTGTACTGCAAAGAGCTTACAAAGTATGTACAGTATCTCACTGTCGAAAGGTGTCAGTCAGGGGAGAGGTAACATTAAAAATATTAGATATACCATGGAACACCAAGAAGGCCATTATCAAGAAGTGGAGAAAATGGGGCACCTCAGTGACATCACCGAGAACAGAGGAAGTCCCACCTAAATTTACAAAAGGACAAGAGAGGCTGCCAAGACACCAGTCTTGACACATTAAAGGAGTTGCAAGAATATCGGGCAAGTACTGATTACTCACTGCATTTGCCAACCATCTCTCGTTCTCTACATGTCTGGGCTATGGGGTAGGATGGCTAGAGGTAAGGCCTTTCTCACAAAAAAAAACAACAACAAAAAAACAAAACATCCACCTACAATTGGCTAAACCATGCAACAACATGTTATGGTCTGATGAGAGGAAGGTAGAACTTTCTGGGAATAACACTATATAGCCAAAAGTATGTGGAGACCTGACCATCACACCCACAGTTATAATAACCTCCACTCTTCTTGGAAGGCTTTCCACTAGAATTTTGGAGCATGGCTGTAGGGATGTGCTAGACATCAAACCCAGCATCAAGATTTCCCTTCACTTGTACTAAGGTGCCGAGCCCAAATGTATTCTAGCATGACAATGCTCCTGTGCACAAAGAAAGTTCCTTAAAGACATTATTTGCCAACAGTGGTGTGGAAGAACTTGAGAGGCCTGCACAGATCAACCCCACTGAACACCTTTGGTATGAATTGAAATGTATGAATGAGCACAAATACCCACAGCCATGCTCAAAAAACTAGTAGACAGCCTTCCCAGAAGAGTGGAGGCTATTATAGCTGCAAAGGGTGGACCGACTTCATATTAATGCCCATGGTTTTGGAATGGGATGTTCAACAAGTACATGTGGGTGTGATGGTCAGGTGTCCACATACTTTTGACTATATAGTGCATGTTTGGCACACCAAAAAAAATAGCTTTTCACACAAAACCCATACCCATGGTGAAGCATTATGCTAAGGAACTGCTTCTCTTCAGCTCAGATCCTCAAACCTTTTGGGAGAATGTTCTCGGGACTGATGAGTCGAAAGTGGAACTGTTTAGAAGACAGGTGTTCTGTTAAATCTGGTGTAAACCAAACACAGAAATCCACAAAAAGATCATCAAACCTACGGTCAAGCATGGTGGTGGTAGTGTGATGGTGTGGGGATGCTTTGCTGCTTCAGGGCCTGGGAAACTGTCAATAATTGAGGGTAACGTGAATTCTGCTCTCTACCAGAAAATCCTAAAGGAGAATGTCCGGTCTTCAGTCCGAAAATTGAAACTGAAGTGCATCTGGATTATGCAGCAAGACAATAATCCAAAACATAGGAGTAGATGAAAGTCTGATCTCCAGTTATCTGAAGAGTTTGGTTGCAGTTATTGCTGCTAAAGGTGGCACAACCAGATCTTAATTTTAAGGTGGCATATTTGATCTAAAACGACTGTATTTTGTATGAGATATACACAAAACAGAATCAAAGCAAATACTTTTTCACAGCACTGTAACTACACTTATAATATAAAAAGGTAGCACAGATTTAAGAGGAAGGCTATTATTAATTACATGCAGTAATTTATAGCATGAATTTATAGTATAAATTTCTGCAACTATAAACCTACCCGGGACCTGCCAAAATAGCATTACCATCAGCAAAGCGTGAGCTCCAAGTTAATTAACATTCTACAAAGTAAACATCAGCTGCATGATAATGGCTAAAATAATAATGAGTTATTTGGTGCAATATCATTATCATTTATCACAATTATTCAGCCCATTTAGGAACAAAATGTTTTCATTTTATGTTATTTTAAATCAACAGAAAGCAGCACTTTCACATTAAAAGCCTGTACTCCTGAATAAAATCAAGATGCCACCTTAGTCACATTATCTGAGTGCATCTGAAGAAGAAGAATTTAAACCCAATGACATATATATATATATATATATATATATTTTATATATATATATATATAATATATATATATATATATATATATTTTATATATATATATTTTATATATATATATATATATATATATATATATATATATATATATATATATATATATATATATATATATATATATATATATATATATATATATATTAGAGACAAAATATACAGATTACTGAGTTACTATTTAAAGGAAAAACTCTGTGTCTGTTCTGTTGTTGGAGGCATCCTGTTGGCATGGTTTAGGTCTACTTGTCTCCTTAAAGGGAAAGTGTCAATAAAAAACTGATCCATCCTGACATTTCTGTCAAATTTACAGATTCTGTATGAAAATGATATCAAACCCACATGCTACGGCCTTCACAGACACCAGCTCCCAACTCAAATGAACACCTACATGAGATTATTATTATTATTATTATTATTATTATACCACTGAGGGAATATTGTTTGGAAAAAAAATGATATTCCTCTCTCTAGTACAGTAGCAGAGACGTGTAGAATTTATGCAGAGACACACTGAAGCTGTTCTGGTGGCTCATGGTGCCCCAAAACCTTAGTTATTTTATGTTGTCCCCCCCCCTTCAATTTGTTACACATCTCTGTCTTTCTCTCTCTCATATATATATATATATATAAAATGGAAAAAACCTGGTTCCAACCTTGCCTGCCAGTGGAACCCATTGGTGACCAGCACATTAAATCATTAATTCACACAGACATGTCTCAGACTAATCGGATTTCCATTGACAAACAAGCTGAAGTAAGAGAGATGTGAGAGACATGCTTGTGGACATGTGGAGAGCTGAAAATAGTCAGAACATGAGACATGACATAGTAAAAGAACTGTTTATCAGAACAGAGGCTATGTTTACAGCTTAGATTCAGGCTTGAGAGATCTCATGTGCCATCTCACCACGAGGCAAAGATAGATAAAAAGATGTACAGGCTCTTTCACAGTTTGATGCTGAGCGTCTACAAAAGAGACACAAATGAATACAAATATATTATTTGGAATGAACACAATGTTCGAAACTGATACAAATACAGATACGAATCGCTGTACTGTTTTTATGGGGTTTTTTTTTTTTTTGGATGTTTGTCTAAGAAAGCTTGCAAGAAAGATTCACAGGGCATCTGGTTGAGAATAGAAGTGTGCATCGGGAGTGAGAGGAACGAGAGCATGTGAAGTGCAGTGCTGTGCAACCCATTTAAAGGATCCTTAGTAACTGCCTGGTCTCAGGTCTCATTCTCCAACCTCATCAGGCATTACAGGAGAAGACTCAGAGCTGTTACCTTGGCAAATGGAGGCAGCACAAATTATTAACGAAAAGGGTGCCAATAATTCTTGCACACCTATGTTTAACAAAGTTTTATATATATATATATATATATATATATATATATATATATATATATATATATATATATATATATATATATATATATATATATATATTTATTTATTTGTTCATTTATTTATTTATTTATTTATTTATGTAAACACCTGTGGGGTTTTTTTGCAATTGTTTGATATGCAGAGTATTTTTGTGATTTTTTTTTTTTAAACAAAAGATCAAACAATAAAGACACAAACTTCTTTGCTCATATTTACCAAGGGTGCCAATATTAGTGGCGGGCACCATATATAACAAATAGGGAATACACATAAATTACGTTTCCAGGTCTAGGCTAGCGTGATGAACTGATGCCTGTAACTGAATAAATGAAAAGTGTGAAATGCGAGAGGACTACGTTCCTGCACTACAATCCCCCGTATCTGGCTGTTAACAGTGATTTCACTTTACTCGGTCCAAGCACTGAATCGTTATGGCAATGCAACTTCCAACCACCTCCTCACTTCTCTCCACTCGGAGACACGCATCTCTGCTCGTTTCAGATATATGTGCCAGCTGAGAGTCGGTGAGCTCTGCTTCCTGTGTGCAAGCAGAGAGCTTTGCTATGGCAACTGGCCTTTCTCTTGCAGCCGGAGAGCAGTGATGCACGGTACAAGAAGGCAGTGTGCAGTTAGACACGGGCTCTGCCAACAGCGCAGTGTCAGAAAACGTTACACAACAAACCATTTTTTTAAGGTTTTTTTTTTTACATTCTCAAATATGGGACAGGTGAACGGTCGAGAGTGGGACCAGTTGCCATGCCAACCTGAACGCGTGTACGCGCACACACACACCAGCACAATTCGTTGCAACACGGGTCTGCGGATCAGTACTGCATGTAAATAAAGAGGACAAGAATGTGTTGGTCGTGTGGCTCTGTAGTTTGTTTAAATGCAAAGTGCCACAGTCCTGCATCAGTCCCCGAATCAACACAAAGTACAGCATTTAAAATGATTATGAAAAACAAAGTCATTATAAAACTCAGCTACACTCTACACTATCAGGAAAAAAAAAGGTTGAATCTACAACTCTCAATGGTTCTTAGGGGTCCCTCCCTTTTTTTTTTTTTTTTTTTTTTTTTTTTTAGGGGATCCTAACGCTTCATTTAAAACCCTAAAACTGCATCAAAAAGAGTTTCAACAGAACTCTTTAAAGGAGTGCATGCTGCGCTATTAAAACTCTATGCAGCTTCATCGCATCACAACTTCACCAGGTATCAGTTACGCAACATGTAAGGAATAAAGCGTGATGCAGTCCTGACACACTCGAGTTACCGTTACACCCAGGAGCCGTTTTCTAATAAAGTGCGCAGACTTGTTCTACTAAGGCAACGTTCCAACAATTGCACATTTTTGTTTGTTTGAAAAAACACGCAGTTCTCTATATCTTTATATTTAGTGTTGTGTAATATTCATGAAACAATGTTTGATGTTAGGCTATTAACATTCATTCACTGATATTCACCCGCTTCAAACCGCCCTGCCAATCATCGAATTATAATATTGTTGAAAATATTGCAGTATTTTAATACCGAAGTATTTTGTACTGCAGCAATCTGACAGCCATTACAAATTTTACGTTATTAAAGAATGACATCATTTTTATCCACGCACAGTCACATTTTCTGCGGTGGAACGCCGGTGAAACAAGTTAGCTCCTATTTTCTCTGTAATAGAAGTTCTAAACAGTCGTGTCCATCATTAGACTTTCTTTTTCCTCTCTCAGAATGGATAAAGACAAAATAGATATAGTCGTGTGAAAAAATAAGTACACCCTATGGCTTTTTTGACGTATTTGGACAAGCAAAGATTTGATCCTCTTTCAAACCGTGCCTATTAATAAAGATGTTTCACGATGTCAAATGACGCATAAAATGACAATTTTCACAATTGTCAAAAAAAAAAACAAAAAAAAAAAAAACAGATCAGTCACATGGAAAAAGTAAATACACCAATTCAAATCCATAAAATTAGAATCAGGCGTTCAGGACCGGGTGCCGGTGATTAGAACCTGCTTAGGGAGTGCAGGTGGAACCTTCAGTAGTACCCTATACTCATGGTTTACTTATTACTTACCTAATTAGCACTTTAAATGTGTGAAGGGTTTTTTTTTTTTTTTTTTGTCTTTACATTTCACCTCGTATTGCAGAAATACACCTCTGGAAAACAAGGTGAAAACCTGCCATCTTCTATAATGGCACATTTCAGGCTCCAACTCCAAGCTCCAAATCAGACTCCACATCTACCTCATTGTCAAAGCATCCAGACAAACTGACATTCAATTGGAATTCAAACATTCCACATACTGTGTATGAGATGGAAAAGGAGCTGGTGTATCTAGGTTACGAGTGTATCTTGCAGCATGGTTTTGTGTTTGCGTAAGAGAGCTGTTCTCGTGTCCGTTGAGAGCGGACTCACAGGAGAGACTGCAGTGTAACAGGGTAAATATGGAACAATTGGAGCCTGGTACGCATACATGACAAAAGACGAGTAGTTCCGTTTGCTCGCCAGTCGACGCGCGTTAATATTAAGACTACTCCGTGAATATTACATACACAAAGGCAGAAAGAAGAGCGTGACAACTTCGTGGTAAATGTTTTGCGGCTATCGAGTCGAACTGTGGATTTAAAATGTAGAAAAAGGAGTTCAATATGTTAAGAATAAAACATGACCGTGTGCGCTGCTATAGAACAATAGTCAAAGACGAGATGTAGCGCTATGCAAAGTGGAGACCACCGTTACGAAAGTTCAACCTGATACTGGAGTCTCATTCCGTAAATGTGAAATAAACGTTTCCTTAAAGAAAGCTTCGCCGTATTAACAATTGTAAATAAGGGCACATTATTATTCGCCTTAGATTAGACAGAGAATGCCCTAAAAGTCCCTATGAATGAGCTGTTACTATAGAAACATATTAGAATGAGTGCATTCATATAAACCTGCGATTCGAATTACAGCTGGGAAAACAGTCAGAGCTGATGTTATATAGAAGAAAGTTGATCAAACCAATCAAATGAGAGAATTCAACAGTGTTGTGGTGTAAATAGGAAAATAAATTGCCGGTGCTACGCATTAAAGCTGGCGGCAACCTCAATCAACCTCGATGTTCTGTATAAGCATAGATACGAAAAATCTCCTAGAATTACAGCCAAAACTAAATATTGTCTTGTGTATGTTAAAGTAAATATCCGATACCTACAGGATCACAATGATACCATGGAAAAGATTACCCCTTTTTTTTTTTTTTTCCATAAATAAGATATTTGTTAATATTATCATAGCTTGTGGTATGACTACTGCAGGCAGGGTTAATTGGTCTGAGCATGAACAAATTAAGTTTAAAAAGGCACCATCATAGTCATAGCCTCCCTCTTTAGTGTACTGCCACATGACCCACAATCAGAGTATACATACACCCAGCCAAGACTATTTTCATCAGCATAAGCGTTTCAATAGCACTGCTGGTACAGTGACTCACGTCTCTGATTAAGAACTCCAGAGTGGCGTAGGCGATGGCGATTCCATCATGTGTGCTGGTTCCACGGCCGAGCTCATCCAGGATCACTAGGGAACGTGCTGTGGCACGAGACAGGATCTCAGAGGCCTCCATCAGTTCCTCCATGAAGGTGCTCCGACCTCTTGAGATGTTGTCCGAGGCTCCCATCCTACCAAAAAACAATTTAACGCAAGTTTAACTTTACGTGTTCGCATGGCACCTACATAACATCTCTTCACAAAGGTGACAAAGATTGCTTTCTTGAATTTTCATATCAGGTTGAAATAAGACTCACGTGACCAGCAGCATGATTACTGCTAATTTAACCATTAGTTGTTGCTCTTATTGTGATGAGAGCCCCTCTTAATAGTGTCTCCTGGCTGAAGAACTAGTGTCACTTTAATTACTCTAATTAAAACACTTTAGGAGCACTTCAAGAGCTCTAGTCGTCACATGGAATTCGCAAGCATGACATGACCAGCGTGGTCAGACAGATCGATGGCCAATAATAACAACCAGTCACAGCAATGATTATAACTCAAGAGCTGAGGAAGATAATCAGAGGGAAGTTGCTGCATATTCATACCATACACTATTCACATATTGTATTACATTACACCGCCAAATGAACCTAACAATTGTGACAAATGATGTGCTAAACGGGTATCTCATAACCTAGCATCAAGCTGAAGCACAAACATTGCTCATTAGAGAAGATAATGAAGCACAAAAGGCCCATTCTTTTCAAAATCATTGTAAATCAATTTACAGAGGCATAATTGGTCAACAAACATGATTCAGCAGACAGATTCTGGCGTTTACTTGTCTTTCTTTAATCCAAAAAACAAGAGAAAATAAATGCTCTGAACTAGTCCAAGTCAGCCATTAGTGGTCCACTCCACACCAGACTCCACAAACCCTTCAGCAGACTGCACAAACCCTTCAGCAGACTGCACAAACCCTTCACCAGACTCCACAAACCCTTCACCAGACTCCACAAACCCTTCTCACCAGACTCCACAATCCCTTCTCACCAGACTCCACAATCCCTTCTCACCAGACTCCACAAACCCTTCACACCAGACTCCACAATCCCTTCACACCAGACTCCACAAACCCTTCACACCAGACTCCACAAACCCTTCACACCAGACTCCACAAACCCTTCAGCAGACTCCACAAACCCTTCAGCAGACTCCACAAACCCTTCAGCAGACTCCACAAACCCTTCAGCAGACTCCACAAACCCTTCAGCAGACTCCACAAACACTTCAGCAGACTGCACAAACCCTTCACACCAGACTCCACAAACCCTTCAGCAGACTCCACAAACCCTTCAGCAGACTGCACAAACCCTTCACACCAGACTCCACAAACCCTTCACACCAGACTCAAAGGGGAAGCCAACCTCTGAGGAGGATTATACCAGACAGTAGGATTCACAGTATACAGTTATAGAAGAGTAAAGTTGAACAGTACTAGTTGTGTTGAAAGGATGTTCAGTGTAAACATATTGTGACTTAAGTCCGGGGTGAGAACAGCACAGTGTTTATAATTACAGCAGACGAGATGAGATTTAGATGAGATTATCCACTACGGCAGTGGTGAGATTTAGGCATGAACAGTCTCCAGGAAGTGCACATCTTTAGGTTATCCATATGGATCCGCAACAGCAGAAAGTGAGACCCATGAACAAGCTCCAGACTGAAGTAATTCATAAACACTGTAGATATGTAATGGGCCAGGTTTGACAGCTACATTTTTAAGCACTTGCAAGTAAAAGATTCTTTTTTTTTTAAGCATCTTATGGTTCTTCAGTTTGTCCTTTGAGGAAATCTTTGTAGAACGTTCTTTGTAGAAATTTTTAATAGAGTGTTTCGCTTTAAAGTTTAAACCTACTGGAGCCTTCTGATTAGTGTTCATTTCTGGTCAGTTAAGGGCAATGTCTGAATTTACGCATCATTCTCCAGTCTAGAGACAGTTCAAGAGTAGCTCTGGGTCCAAAAAGCCCTTCCCGATTCAGTACACGGCTTTACATGTCTGAAACGACCAAAAAACTGGAAACAGATCATTCAAAACCAAAGCTGCTGTAGCATCAAAACCTTGAGCAGAAGTGCTGACAGCTTATTCATAGCTTCATCCTTTTAAGCCTTTTTTTTTGCATTTCATTTCCTGTTTCCATAGCAACCTGAAAGCGATGAAGGAAGAAGTGCTTGGTAACCTTGCTGTTCATTCAATAAAAGTGCATCGGTGCTCATGACCAGCCAGCGCATGCCAACTTCCAGACCAAGGACGTGATAAAATGCGGGCAACCGATTAGTTTTCACAAGTGCTGCTCTGAAAATAGCCATACTATTAGGCTCCTGTAAGATTTTAGATTTATGTGATCAGTTCTGCATCTTGGATGTTCAACCAGCTGATCTTTCACCATATTTATTATGACCAAAACCACAGTCATGTGAAAAAATAAGTACACCTCATGGAAACTGTAGGCTTTTTTGACATATTTGGACAAGCAAACATTTGATCCTGTTTGAAACAGTGCCTATTAATAAAGGTGATACACACTATCAAATGACAAACATTTTGTAGTAATTTGCACAATTTAAATGAACAAAAAACAGATCAGTCACATGGAATAAGTAAGTACACTCCTACATTTATCACACTTCCAAATCCATGAAACTAGAATCAGGTGTTCAGGATCGTGTGCCGGTGATTAGAACCTGCTCAGGGAGTGCAGGTGGAACCGGTCTTATTTATACCCCTCTCATATCTAGTGTCTGGTGTTCCCTTTGGTATTGAGGTGTGTGGTGTCATCATGCCAAGATCTAAAGAGTTCTGTAAGGACTTTAGATAAAATGTTGTGGATGCCTAAAAGTCTGGGAAGGGATTTAAAAAATTTATTTGAAATGCATCGTTCCACTGTAAGGAAAATAATCTTCAATTGGCGCAGATTTCGGACTGGTCCTCTGAGCAAATTCAGCCCGAGAGCGGACCGTCTGTTGCAAAAAGAAGTCTCCAAGAACCCCAACATTTCTTCACAGGATCTACTAGTTGGTCTTGCAACTGCTGGTGTCGGAGTGCATGCTTCTACAATCAGAAGAGAGTGCACAAATTTGACCCGCATGGGAGGCGTGCCAGCAAAAAGCCTTTGCAAGACTACAGTTTGCCAATGAGCATATAGGTAAAGACCAGGCCTTTTGTAATAATGTGCTCTGGACAGACAAATCAAAGATAGTTGTTTGGCCACAGTAACAGCAGACACGTTTGGCTCAGACCTAAGACAGCTTTTCAGGAGAAGCACCTCATACCAACTGTGAAGCACGGTGGTGGAAATGTTATGGTTTGGGGTTGCTTCGCTGCCTCAGAAACTGGACAGCTTACATTCATTGATTCAACTATGAATTCTGCATCATATCAAAGAGAGCTTGAAGATAACATGAGGCGATCAGTCCAAAAGTTGAAGTCGAACCGAACGTGGACCTTACAACAGGATAATGATCATAAGCACCCTAGCAAATCCAAGGAATGGCTCAAAAAGAAGAAACGCAGGGTTATGGAATGTCCTAGTCAAATCCCGGATTTGAATCTCATTGAAATGTTGTGGGGGGATTTGAAACGGGCAGTATATGCAAGAAAACCCTCAAATATCTTGCAACTGAAAGAATATAGCATGGAAGACGGTCAAAAATTCCAGCGATCCTGGTGGACAATTATGCAAAAAGCCTACAAGAAGTTATTTCTACTAAATGGGGCAATACTAGCTTCTGAGTCCAAGGATATACTTACTTTTTCCACAGAAGAAAATCGCATCCATTGATATTTCTGTTCAATAAATGATTGAAAAGGCACATTTTCCTTGTGGTTTTGTTCAAGTATATCAGCTTCATTAATGGGCACTGTTTCAAATATGATAAAATGTTGCTTGTCCAAATATGTCAAAAAAGCCAACAAATTCCATGGGGTGTACTTTTTTTTTTCTTCACATGACAGTAATTTTCTTTTCCATGTGGGTCATAAAACAATTTGACATTTAATGTGATTCATCTGCCTCATACAGTTTGAGTCCCTGTCATTTCATCCTCATCCCAGAGTTCCAAGGCATACGTGCAATTAGCATTGTTTGCTTGGATGAGTCCAAAGTGCACCACGGGCCGCTGAACCCTTCCAGGCTTAATTGGCTGCTGTTTGAACATGTTTTTCACCTGTTAATTAGAACATACATCTCCAGAGAGGGAAAGCAATAACGTTTTCACCAGCCAGCTTGCCAGGTCTGTGTTACAAAACCAGTCCAGTGGCAATTTAGGAACCAGCTCCAAATCCCTCTTAACCTTATATTAAAGCCTAAAATCATGGCTATGATTATTCATTTTAATATTTAAAAAGTCAGGACATATATACTTTATTTTAAATCGATTATTGAAACCATACATTGTTCCTGAACAGTTCTTTCATAAATGTACTAATTTGCACATTCAGCAGTACTGTAGTAGTGTACTATTTTTATTTATTTGCATTTAGTACCTCTTTTTTTTTTTACTGACACACTACTTGAAAAATTTTTGAATCATAACTTTGATAAACACATTTGTGGTTTGGAGCATATACACATCCCATGTACATACACCCATCAGCCATAAACCACTGAGATGTGAAGTGAATAACATTGATTATCTTGTTACAGTGGCACCTGTCAAGGGGTGGGATATATTAGGCAGGAAGTGAACAGTCAGTTCTCGAAGTCGATGTGTTGGAAGCAGGAAAAATGGGCAAGCCTAAGGATCTGAGCGACTTTGACAAGAGCCAAATTGTGTTGGCTAGACGACTAGATTGGGGAATCTCAGAAATGGCAGGTCTTGTGGGGTGTACCCTGTATGCAGTGGTTAGTACCTGCCAAAAGTGGTCCAAGGAAGGATAATCGGTGGACCGGTGACAGGATCATGGGCGTCCAAGGCTCACCGATACGCATGTGGAGTGAAGACTGGCGCGTCTGGTCCGATCCCACAGAAGAGCTACAGTAGCGCAACTTGCTAAAAAGTTCATGCTGGCTATGATAGAAAGGAGTCAAAACACAAAGTGCATTTTGGCTTGCTACATATGGGACTGCGCAGCCTCAGACCAGTCAAAGTGCCCTGTTCACCACTCAAAGCACCTACAGTGGGTTCGTAAGCATCAGAACTGGCCCATGGAGCAGTGGAAGAAGGTGGCCTGGTCTGACGAACCATGTTTCCTTTTATATCATGTGGACGGCCGGGTAGTGTGCGTCGCTCAGATACAAACAGGTATAGGCCTTGTGTACATTGCTGTGCAAATGAACAGACAGAACAAAATGATGACATATTTCACGACTAACGATGCTAATCAAAGCAAAGAAGACTGCAAACTGTGCTTGGTGAAATGATCAAGAAAATACAGCAATACAAGTAACCTGATCAATCACCTTAAACATACAACTCTAGCAGCACATAGCAGCAACCAACACTACAGCAAAGACTAGAAAAAAGTCTAGACAAAGGCTACGTGAGTCAAAATAACAGCTCTTACCAAATATGTTCTTCTTGACAAGCAGCCGATATTGATCACTGACAAAAAGTCATTCTGATGCAATGAAGACGAATAAACCTTACAGCTGTACAGAAGGGCTATTTCAAAGTGAAGCGCTTCCCCACTCTTCTCCACCGCAACCCTACTCGATCCAAAAGTAACTAATGTAGCAATCTAATGCTTCCTTCATTTAAAATCAACTAGCTAACGTTATAAAGAAGCAGCATCCCTGCTGAACAAAACAATAGAAACCATCACAGAAATACTAATGGTTTCCACTACAAATACCATTATAAACCATATGCTAACCATTACCATTAGTGGTCCTTAATGGTATCCACCAGACATAACGTGCCACCAATAGAAGGCAACAAATTACCAGTAGAGACCCACAGGGACCGTTACAGTTTCCATTAAATGCAATACAATTCCCATTAACTATCAAACCATTACAAATTCTATGAGGGTTTCTATTGTTTTTTTTGTTTGTTTTGTTTTTACAGCAGGGCTAATAGAAAAAGTGAAAACAAGTGTGCTTTCATGATCATTACAGTTGTGCCCAAAAGTTTGCATACCCCTTACAGAATCTGCTGAATCTTAATACTGCTAACAAAATAAGAGGGATCATATTAAGAATCACACAGTATTAAGAATCAAGGGTATGTAAACTTTTGAACTGGGTAATTTTTTGTTTTTTTGTTTTTATTTATAAATTCAGCAATGATCTTGTCTTGTAGACTACATGTAAACATCTGTTATGTGAAATCTCTGATTCAGGACAGTACTAAATAAAAAACATGGGATTGTTACGATCCCTCGTATTTTGTTAACAGTATTACGATTTAGCAGATTCTGCCAGGGGTGTGCAAACTTTTGAGCACGACCGTATAGAAACCGGGGAAATATTAAAAAGAGCTAAATAACATTTTCATGTTGCCCCAGATTGACTAATACCAAAATAAGTAACCTACCTAGTATCAAGATTCAAATAACATTGGAATTCATTTGTGCTTGTACTAATACATTTAACGAAAATGTACAGATATACAGCCTAGACATTTTCTTCTGGATGCCTGCGCTAAATGGATCACAAATCTAAACCTGGTATCAGATCAGTGAAGCGAGCTGTAATATCCACTTCCTCAGGCAAATAGAATTCTATGGCTTTTCAACAGAATATACCAAGTGCTTCCTGCCATGCCTGTCTGTCACATGCTCACTTTCCAAAGTGCACATCGACTGCTTTCAGCTTTCAACTTTAATTTGTGGAAAATTATGCTCAGTGAAGAGGCAATGCACTTCAACATCAGATGGTGAAAACCAACCATTAATCACGAACACATCCTAGCGTTTGCGACATGCCATTTCTCCATCGTGCACCTGTTCTACATCCCCAGCATGGCACATACATGCTAAAGACAGCCTAAGCCACACATGATGCTAATTAGATCACTATGGTGCGTTTCTGCTGACAGTGTGTTAACATGATTAAACTAACTAACTAACACACACATCTACCATTTCCCCGATGCTGTCAGACACTATTTAAGAGTAATAACAAGCATGAAAATGCTTCACGTGCATTTTGCGCACATATAGATGATGAATGACTGTTGGTCATTATGTCCAAAGGAAACATGTGATGACAGCATATTAGCAGGCTCGTCACTCGGAACAGCAACTGCACAACCACAGGACGTAGTAAAAGCTTGATGAGCCCGATAAATGAGCGGCAGGAAAAGAGGGAAAAGAGAAGATGCTCTTCTTAACTGTTTCTGAACAATAACAGGATCGACGGAGAATCCAGTTGCGAAGCTGTTTAAATTGCTTGCAGAGGAAAGCAGCTTCAAGGAAGAGACAAAACACGAGTTCAGCCAACATCTTCACAACAGACTGTCATCAAGACATATTTTGTTTTGTTATAAAAGGTGCAAACATTTTCCTTTCCATGTAGTTTTTCCTTCACAGGTTCATACCATGGGGGGCTAGGTGGCTTAGCGGTTAGCACGTTTGCCTCACAGCTCAGGGGTGGCAGGGTTGTTCTCCCCGTGCTTCAGGGGTTTCCTCCAGATACGCCGGTTTCCTCCCGCAGTCATACAAAGACATGCATTGTAGGCTGATCGGCATGTCCAAACAGTCCGTAGTGTATGAATGGGTGTGTGAATGTGTATGTGATTGCGCCCTGCAATGGGTCGGCACCACGTCTAGGGTGTCGGCCGTCTTGTGCCCCGAGTCCCCTGGGATAGGCTCCAGCCTCCCGGGACCCAGAGTAGGATAAGCGGTAGAGAAAATAAAGGGATGAAAGTTCTTACTTTTTATGAAAGAAGTTCCACTTTTATGTTAACAGTATCTCAGCAAAAATGAACGCGATTATCATTACCTATGCCAGTCAGACCATCACAAAAAAAACGGAATCATTTGCAACAATTTATCACAAAATCACGAATTATTGTGAAACCGCAGAAGGTATGCAGAGAGAAAGATCCGCTGGGCTTAAACCAACGCCATTTGGGATCACAAGCAAACTCTCACTGAACTACGCTTGCATTTAAATGATTCTGCCTTTTCCTTTATCCTTCGCGTCTCTTTTCTTCTTTTTCTCCTTCCTTTTTAGTCCCCTTATCTTTCCTTCTAGGTTTCCCATTTTTATTTCTTTTTCTTACTTTTCCCTTCTCTTCCTTTATCCTTTTCTCTGCTCTTCCCTTCAAATTTTAATTTTTTCTTTCTTTTTCCTTCCTTTTCATTTAGCGGACCCCCTTCTCTCGTGTTTCGTTTTCCCTTATCTTCTTTTTCATCCTCTTCCTTTTCCCATCAGTTTTTTTTTTTTTTTTATTTCTCACTTTCCTTTTTCCTCCTCTTCTCCTCCCTTCAATTCCCTTCACCTCTCTTCCCCTTTGTTCGCTTCCATTTTGCCATAACTTCTCTTTCTTACTCATTTTCACTTTTTTCTTCTCTTCCCTTTCCAATCCTTTTCTACAAAATGCCCACTTTGAACGTTCAAGGATTCTAGCGTTCTGAAGGTTTTACTTGGAAAGCCACTATAGAACACTCCGTAGTGTCTGACATACCAGAGACCACCAAAGAACCATATTGGGTTTGTAGGTTCTCAGCCCTGCATACATCCGGAGCTAATTACAGTAAGCTGAGGCGCCTGCACCAGTGGCCATGGTTTCACTTCCTTCATCTCTAGACAATTCCACCAGAAGCCTGAAGTCTGCCCGGCCTTTTGAGTGTTGTCATGGCCACTGAGGCCCGAACTGTCAGCTGTCCTTCTGTTAACCCGCCCATTTAACAAGCAGAAAATGAGAGAACAATAGCATTGTGCATGCTGAGAGGACTGACAAGTACATTGTCGAATGGGGAGCGTTTCAACGTGCCTGACTGAGAATGCTTCATTATTCTGTCTGAGCTCCTTATTTCCCAGTACAGTAACCATTAGGGAGGAAAGCACAGTTCTGCATTAGAGCAGAGCAGGTGGGTGGAAATAATCAATGTTCTTTGAAAGAGATCTCGCTCGTGAGAGGTGGGCTTTTAATGTGGGTGTGGAAACTGAAGACTGGGGGAGGGAAGACAGCGTGAGGGAGCCTGAACAACTTTTATTAGAATATATGATTATGTAACTTACAGATTGGAGTCTGTACACATTGTACACATGAACAAGAACACCTAATTACAATGGTGCTTTGTCATGTCATCAATCAGAGAATTACAGAGACTGTCATAATTCTCCAAGGGTTCACCAGGTGATCTCGTTGTGGTCATTTTTCAAAAAAAATCACAAAATATCAACCCGTACGCTAAATGTTTGATACAGTTTGCATGGACACTCCAATATATCCTATAATAAACACATAAATAAATAACGAAATCATTAAACCAGTCAAGCACATTAAAGCATTAATAGATTGAATTCTTCCAGTCATTTCATCTTCAATAAGCGTTTTATCTTGGGCACGGTCATGGTGGATCTGGAGTCTATCCCGGGAACATTGAGCATGAGGCGGGAACTAACACTAGATGGCACGCCAGGCCATCGCACGGCATGTTTTTGGAAGTTGCGAGGAAACCAGAGAACCCAGAGGAAACCTATAGGAAGGTGGGTATACAGGGAGAACGAGCGAAACTCCACATGGACAGCAACCCAAGCTCAGGATTGAACTGGGGACCCTGGAGCTGTGAGGTCACAACACACATGGATTACTATATCCATATGGATAGATTTACTGAAGCAATTATAGAAGTGGTTCATGTTTAAACATGCAAATGAAGCATGAGCTTCCTATATGTTTAGAAGACCGTGAACACCATGATGGGAAATATGATATTTGATAGTCTACAAAAGCTGTAAAATGTTTTTTTTCTGCAGAACTGTGGTTTTTTTTTTTTTTTAATTAGCTACACTATATCGGCAAAACATTGTGGACACCTAACCATTACACCCATATGTGTGTTGAACATCCCGTTCTAGATTTAGTCCCTTCTTTGCCGTTATAATAACTGGCGCTATTCTGGGAAGGCTTTCCTCTAGATTTTGGAGCTTGGATGTGGGGATGTGTGTTCATTCAGCCAAACGAGTATTAGCGAGGTCAGGCACTGATGTTGGTTGAGGAGGCCTGGTGTACAGTCGGTGTTCCAGTTCATCCCAAAGGTCTTCAGCGGGGTTGATGTCAAGGATCAGTGCAGGACACTCAGGTTCTTCCACTCCAACCTTGGCAAATCATGTCTCCGTGGAATTCACTTTGTGCACAGCGCATCGACATGCTGGAACAGGTTTGAGGCCCCTTAGTGACGGGAAACTGTAATGCTACAGCATACAAAGACATTCTAGACAATTGTGTGCTTCCAACTTTGTAGCAACAGTTTGGGGAAGAACCGCATAGGCGTGTGATGGTCCAATAACAATGCTCCCAGCATGCAGACATACTGTCCAATCAGAACAACTCATCCTAAAAGAAGCCCGCCCCTGATTTGCATGCTGAAGCATGAAATCCTTCAATATATGCTTCAAGAAATATACATACACATACATACATTTTAAATTAAGCACTCTCCATCTACTATACATACACTGTATATAAAAAGTCCTATACACGTATAATTTTGTTAATTCTCTATTCCTTTTCCGGACTTGATGTTTAAGAGAAAAGCGGAAGAAAATAAGAAGACTATACCTTGTAAAAATGCCGTCTACAATGCCAAATGATGCCTCAGTGGCTGGCACAAAGGATCCCAGTTGGGCCATGATGCTTATAAGAGCCACCTGGCGAATATAAGAGCTCTTCCCCCCCATGTTGGGCCCAGTGATGATCATGGCTCGCTTGCCCTCACCCTAAAGGAAAAGTCATGACAATAAAATTGAGCGGCTGTGATGAATGTCACAGCTGCACTGGTCAAGTCATTAATTTAATGTACTGGATCCATCAATATCATGTGCTGTTAAAATTCAACACAACCACAGCATATGTGGAGTAAACAAGTGCAGATGTTCCTTATACAGGAAATTGGCTGTAATACCAACTTGGCAAGAATATTAAAAAGGACATCATAAAAATATGATTGGTAGATAGAGGTGAGGTTTAGAAGGTGAGCCCAGACCACATGGATGTTATAATATAACCTGAAATAAGACATCAGGCTCGTGTTGTTAATACAGACGGAATACAAATGATAGATTCTGTGCAAATGTGCGTGTACGTACTACATCTATCTACTGGTTCCAGGAGATAACTGTAGTAGTACTAAAAGACACAGTTTCCAGAGAAACAAAAGCAATTCATTAACGACGCAAAGAAAAGTGCTTTCGAATCTGTAGTACAGCAAGTAAAACCTTTTCAAAATTTGCCGTTAGATGTTTAGAGCATTACATTCATGGTTCTTAGCAGCGTCCGAACTACGGAAATGAGAAACCGTTATTTAAATGCGTTTCATACATATTCAGTTGCTACTTTATCAGATATACCCATCACTTAAATGCACTACAGTATGTATGTATACAATTACTGACTAGATATTCCGTACCGGATTTGTTTTGTGATTGTTGTGGCCAAAAATGCTTGATTTTCCTGCGTTTTTGTTTTGTTTTTTTTTTCAAAATTTGCGATGCATGTTTTTGAGCTTTTATTTTGCGGAAAACTACCTGAAGCGGAGAAATCGCGCTCTGCGTGAAATTGTTTGGCATGGTCTTTCACAGTGATGTTTGTTGCTAAGCGAGACCTTTTAGCTGTACTCATGTTTTATGCGTGTGAGTCGACGAGGGCTTCGGCTGAATGCACGTTCTGAAGAGGTCGCACGATGCATCTTGACCCAATTTTTTATTTTTTTTTTAAATTGCAAGCTCATCCAAATACTACCGAGTTCGCTAGATTTTGCATTCATTTCTGTGATCGCAAAAATCCTGGAGGGACTGACTATATTCAATCCAATTTTATTTGTATGGCGCTTTTTACAATAGACATTGTCTCAAAGCAGCTTTACAGAAATATCAACACGGTATACAGATATTAAAGGTGTGAATTTATCCCAACTGAGCAAGCCACTGAGTGGCGACGGTGGCGAGGAAAAACTCCCTAAGATGTTTTAAGAGGAAGAAACCTTGAGAGGAACCCGACTCAGAAGGGAACCCATCCTCATCTGGGTAACAACAGATAGTGTGAAAAAGTTCATTATGGATTTATATGAAGTCTGTATGGCGTTAAGAGCAGCCGTAGTCCAGCAGTCTGGAATTAAAGAAGATTTGAGCTCCATCCAGAGGCAGAAAGGATCTGGATCTCTAGTATCTCCATAAATTCGTGTGGGGCTCGGCGAAAGGAGAGCGGGAGAAAAAAAGATAATTACGACTGCGAAGTAGTAGAACAGAATCTAGTCAGGGTAGGCTTGAGTAAACAAATATGTTTTAAGCTTAGACTTAAACACTGAGACTGTGTCTGAGTCCCGAACACTAATAGGAAGACTATAGCCCATAGATAGGTGTT
>NC_030437.2:6901296-6918796 GCF_001660625.3 Ictalurus punctatus
AAGTCAGCAACCTTCAGCAATTCCTGAAGTAGTTCATGGTGGATTTTGAGGCATGTTTTTGATCGCTGTCCTTTTGTAGAAGCCAGCCTCTTTTTCACCTTCAGGTTCATGACTGACTGAGTCACATTTATACCATAATTTGCTGATATGTACTGGAATCCATTCTTCCAACTAGCTCTGCAATATTTTCTGTGCTATCAGCTGTCATACAACCCCAAAGCAAACAAATCCACAGTCATGCTTAACAGTTGGCGAGAATATTCTTTTCCTCAAATGCGACTTTGGAGATTGGCGCCAAAGAGTTCGGCAGTCCATAGCCCTTGTTTCCAAAATGCATCTGGCTTATCTAGACATTGCTTTGCATACTACAGCTGTTGACTTTTCTTATGAGGTCACAGGTAAGGTTTCCTTCTGATGACTCTTCCATGCAGATCATGTTTGTGTAAGCAACGCTGCAGCGTACAAGAATGCACCAGCACTCCTGTGCGTGCATGTCCTTGCTGTAATACGAGGGTTTCGCTATTCACAGGCAGGTCTATCTGAGAGTTTCTTCCAGATCTTGGCTTGATTTCCATAGGTCCTCTTAACTTCCATTTCTTAATGACATTCCAGATGGTGGAAATTGCAAGATGAGAGCAATCCGATATCTTTTTATGGCGCTTTGTAAGACAATTAGCTTCATTTTCAGATCCTCAGTAGAAGTCTTAAGCTAGTCGACAAACTTTGCTACAAGTCTCTCTCTCTGGTCACTTTTTATGAATGGACAGGGTAAAGTAACGCTGAAAAATTGTGCATTCCAACAGATGGACTACAGTCTACAGTAATTACAGAGTGCACCCATATGGCAGGGTGTACCTGATAAAACGACTAATATGTGTAAATCACGTATCGTCTTCGATGGGTTCTCACCTGAAGATCGGTGTCATTGGGCACATACTGATCCTGCTCCGCCATCAGCATGTTGATGACTGGGTGTCTGCCTTCCCGGATCACTATGTGGCCCTCCTGCTCCAGAACCTCTGGCCTGCACAAAGCACACCCAGACAACAGCATTACACACAGTGCAATGAAGAAGGAAATATGTCTGTTGCATGAGATTTCACTGGGCATTACATTAATGGTTAAGGCTCTATCACTAGAACTCATTCTTATATAACAAGAGACAAGAAATAAAGGCATGTGGAACGCTGGACTCGTGTGATTGTCTAAATATATACATTCTGAAGTGTAGTGCAAGGAGAATCTTTGGTGCGCTGTGGAACAGGAGGAAGGGGGTGGCAGCGCTGAGCGAATGGGGGTGTAGTTGGCGTAAAACCTCAGCCTTCAAAGTCAAATCCACTCCCCCACACAGGCTGTGAGAAGCAGAGGGAGTTGGCTACGTACGCTCCGGAGGCGGGCTGGAGCCTGCTGCTGGCCACATAGAGCCCTCTGGGGTCCCCCCACTCTCAATCCTCCACCTACGCTTATATAAGGAGTTTCAAACACCTCTCACGGAATACAAAAGACAAAATCAGCCTCTATCCGAGTGGAGAACATGTGCTTTTTATGGCACTAGGAACCGAGTCTAAAGGCGTTCAGCATTCTTTTGACGAATGCAAAAAAAAACAAAAAAACAAATCAAAATCCGGCTAAATATTTATCTAGCTTACCTTCCTTGGCTTGACACGGAATAAAAACAGACCTACATATAATGTTCTTTTAATTAAAGCATGGCATGACATTTGCTTGGCTTGTCTACCTTATATCGAGCACACATTCTACTACAGTAGTTTGTCAGCAAGTGAAACCCAAATGAAGCCAATAAGTTTGTCCTAGTGAAGACTATGGAAAGACAGTAGAGAGATTAGAAAGAATGCTGAGAGCAAACTTTCTCAGCCAACGTTAAAATGCAATCAAAATGCAACCTCGCAATACAAGATACTGTATTGCACAGATAAGCGTGCCAACATCATCCTCCAAAATATTAGACTTTGGAAATATAATTATAGTTTTGATGTCCTTGTAGTTTTTCCTTTGGTTAAGAAAGCAACAATTTTCACCATCCATGGTTTATGCAATACATGCTGCTTATGCTCCCTCTGCCAGTGGAATTATACGATTAGCAGGCAATTCAAATATCAATATTCAGATCAATATTAAATCTATTAAATGGCCTGCTGAGGTTTTGCCACTTAAAAGTTAATTCTGTGCTGTGATGTTAAGGAAATCAATTTCACACAGGCACTATTTACTTTAGATTCAATAATTAATTGATAGTTTTAGGGGGGGGTTTATTTTAGTTCTTGACTTCATAATGGCTTTAAATACCCATCACCACTTATGAGAGAGTAGAAGAGTACAGAAATGAGTAAAGCATGATAACCAGAGTGTGGGAGGTGCCAGAATGAGTTCCACACCTGCAGTAATTGTTGTCTTTAGCAACCTGGGCCAATGAAAAGAGGCAGTCGACGGTTGCTAGGTAACCCACCGCTTTCTTCAGGATGTAGTAATGTTCCCCAAATAGCCTGCAGTAAGAAGGAGAATAAGATGAAGCAGCAGGGAACGGTCAAAGGGTCTTTACAGAGGGCAGATACATACCTATATGCATAAACCTATAGGCACAACAGCTTGGCTCTATAATTAGGCAACTTGTACACTAAGTGGACAGTAAACAATGTTCAACCAGCCTATACACGAAGTAAAACAGTATACTGAGAAAAGATGAGAAAAAGTGCCACTTAAAATGACCCAAAGGTCATGATGTACACACTGGAGGAAGTTGATCCACTCTCTGCTGCAGTCTAGAACCAGCTGCTCGCGCAGCCGCAACAGATGCTGGTGTCTCTCTACAATGAAGGGAGAGTGGTACCGACCCACTAGTTTGGTGCTAGAGAGGCAAAGAAAAGAAAAAAAAAAAGATAAGACACAAAGATTATTCATACAGTACTGTGCAAAAGTCTTAGGCAGCATATTTTTAAAAAAAAAATAAAATAAAATTTAGTACAAACTTTGTAATAGATTTTTATTTTACGACTTCTACATTATCGAGTCAGTACAGTTTAGATTCCAGAACATTATGCTTTCCGGCACAAAATTAAAATGTTATAGAAAAATCTTTGTATGTCATTAAAGAAAGCAGCAGATTAAGTAGTAAGAGACACTTTTCAGACAAAAAAAAAAAAAAAAAAAAAAAAAACACAATGAAGGCTGCTGGATTTTACTGCAAAAATAAGGAGCGAGTGCGACAGTCACAGTCCGCAGAAGAACCGGGTCTGATTCTGCGAGATGCTCAATAAAACTTCCAGCTCATTTCCTTATAAAACTGCACCAATTGTACCCGAGACGACTAATTTTTTTTTTTTTTTAAGCAAAGCGTTATCAGAGCAAATATTAGTTAGTTTCATCTACTACTATTTACTGCTCTTTGTAGTCTTTTTTTTATTAAGTGTAGAAACATTTCATTTTGTTATTTTTGAAGACATCTTTGCTCTACGGCATTTCTTTGCGTGTGCCTAAGACTTTCGCACAGTACTATATATTTAAATGATGATCTAAGGTGAATGTATATGCTGTGTAGCAGTGAACACCACAACCCACCTGCTAATTTTGACCCAGTCTGGAGGGACAATGGAGGACATGCTGTTTTTCACCTCAATGAGAAACTGGGCAGAGGAGAGCCAGAGAGAAAGAAAAAAGAAAAGAAAAAAAAAAAAATCAAAGAAATACTTCTAAAATATTCCAGCCTTCATCTGTAAAGGGAAATCCGACAGTGTAAGAAAGAGCATTGCTTTTTTTTTTTTTTTTTTTTGTGAAGCACCGTTTCTATTTCCTGTCTCCATGTACTGTGACAGACAAGGAACAGGGAGTAAAGATTAATGACTCGCATCACCTCCTTTGCTTAAATACGAAACCGCATGGCAGTAAACAGGGACATGTCAGAGTATTAGTGCAATAATAGAACACATGCTGACATCCCAGAGACACCAAGTGCAAATCATAATAAAGATGTCTGCATGTTTGTATGTGCATTAGGGCTGTAATTCAGTTATAATCAAGCGATATAATTCTTCCTATATTGTCTATCTCAGACTTTGGATTACGAGTTCAAATTCCACCTCCTTTCCTTATTATGAGGCACTACAATGCCTTGAGTAATTACTACCACCATCATCCCCCTCTGGAACTGAAATAGATCATATACATGAAATGTAGTCCATGAATCCTGAAAATAATCCATAATTTTGATGCGATCATGACGCCAAGGGTATCTCTCAAAATGATGCTTCCACCATCATGCTTCACGGAGAGGATGATGTTCTCAGGGTGATGAGCAGTATAGGGTTTCCACCAGGCAAGGCCCTCTATAATTCACTTCTGCTGTTACATAGAAAATTATCTCAATAGTAAAAAGGAAAAAGTAAGGACCTCATTTTCGACCGATTTTTTTATTTTTTTTAATCGCATATTATATAGCTGTTATTGAATACAGTTCCAACGATGTAGTTGAAGAGCAATAAGACCCATCAGAACTCTCGTACATAGTTGGAAAACGATTCCAAATTTCACAATATATCCTCTTCGTAGGCAAACTAAAATCCACATCGGAATGCTTACATTTTAGCCAGCACAAGTCTAATGCCACGTCAGGCTTCGTCATAAACCTTACGGAAATATTACAAACATCACGTTATACAAGACTCACACAAAGATTATGAATATATGTGTTATAAAGGCTCAATGCAGGTACCCTTCGAATAATGTTCTGAATTAAATGTGACAAAAAATATTAGCTTATGTAAAGGTTGAGGAAAACTTTGTTACATAGCGGCCCAGAAATAGATCCTTGAATGTTTTAAACACACGGCATCACTGCAGGTGGTTGTGCGTGTACCAGACAGGGCAGCTCTTACTGTAAATTATCATGCAGTGTTTCAGCACACAGTGCTATAATTCATGTAAGTGCCGTTTTCCTCCCAGCTCAGGCGGCTGATTGCTACATTAAAATACAAGCCCTTTCACTGCTGACTGCTTGATGAGCAGAGCGCTGATGCAGACTTGTGGATGCCAAACGGAGCTGAAGTTTTAACGGAAAACTAGTGTGGTTTCGTCTGGTGATGAGAAAACAGCCAGGGTCAGCACACTGCAGAAGAAGGGAAAAACTCATTGCTTATGCAAGAATTTGGAGTGGAATGAACAGATGGAGGAGCAGGCCTGGAACTGCACACAAACTGTGACATTTCAGAGATTGCCCTTTTGCCTTGCACACGCTGATGGAACACCATGCTGAAAAAGTGTTACTGTGTCGTACCACATTTAAAGTGCTGGGATCTCCTGCTTTAAAGTGAAAGAGTAAAAAATTATATTGCAAACGAAAAGATTTTTAACCAATTTTGTTTACATCTCAATGCAAAAAAAACAACAGCAACAAAAACAAACAAAAAAACAAACACAAAGTGACTGTTCTGAGCCATCTTTAAAATATGAACCGATCGATCAGACATCGCTTCGTCATCAGACGTGACTGTACACATTCCTCGTGTGATGCTGAACATGAAATATAGCATTACACCGTCATCTCACCAATCAGCACTGCTGTGCTTAACAGTGTAATTGTTTAACACACATTCCACTGCAGAATTATTTGCACCCATCAAGAGAATGGGCAAAAATTGTTGTACAGAAATACTGCACGCGATGATTCGAATTTAGACAAACAGTTAGAGACGGTGCTTAAAGATCACCCTTACAGAAAGGTAAGGGTGGGATACATGGGATGACGAAAGACAAGTACATAGTCGGACAAGCAAACATTTGATCATCGTTGAATCATAAAGCTCTACACGGAAATCGAATACGCTGTAATTACTTTCAGAAACTTTTCATAAGAATTTACCTTCCAGAGTTAATGAGCTTGCTTGAGCAGCTTCATATACCTGAGACTACAATCCCATGCCGCAGTAGGAGGACAGGACTGACAGTGTACATGCTTGTATACAAAGATCATGAGGAACTGAGGAGGAAAGGTGTCAGAACACACAGCACATTGGAGCAGCAACGCTGCAGACTGGTCATAGTGCTCATGCAGACCCCCATCTACTGCCAAAAGCGCCGACAATGCACTTAAGCTTCATAACTGGAGCATGGAGCAGTGGAAGAAGGTGGCCTGATCCGAAGAATCATGTTTTCTTTTACATCATATGGATAGCCGATTGTTACCTGGGGAAGAGATGGCACCAGGATGCACTATGGGAAGAAGGCAAGCCAGTGGAGGAAGTGTGTTGCTCTGGGTAATGTTCTGCTGGGAAAACCTGGATCCTGGCATTCATGTGGATGTTAATTTGACACGTACCAGCAACCTAAACATTGTTGCAGACCAAGTACACCCCTTCATGACAACGGTATTCCCTAATTTCACTGGCCTCTTTCAGCAGGATAATGCGTCCTGCCACACTGCAAAACTGTTCAGGAACGGTTTGAGGAACATTACAAAGAGTTGAAGGTGTTGACTTGGCCTCCAAATTCCCCAGATCTCAATCCGATCAAGCATCTGCGGGATATGTCGGACAAACAAGTCCGATTCATGGAGGTCCCACCTCACAACTTACAGGACTTAAAGGATCTGCCGCTAACGTCTTGGTGCCAGATACCACAGCACACCTTCAGAGGTCTTGTGGAGTCCGTGCCTCGACGGGTCCGAGCTGATTTGGTGACACAAAGGGGATCTACACAATATTATGCCGGTGGTTTATTCATTTTGTTATTATTATTACTATTACTACAACATGCTTTTTTAGGTGCTGTGATATATCAGTACCTGATGTTTGATATGTTTCGGCTGTTTTGTGTTTAGTGGACCAGTTCTCATGAAGATTGATGACATTATAAATTTTACTAACTGTCGGTATATTTTTCTCCAAAACCCGGTTGCTTCTGCCAGGATATTAAGATGTAGCAAGTCTAAAAGTGTTTTTCAACCTTGTTAGACATTACAGGAAGAGGATTGATGCTGTTATTCTCTCTTATGAAGGCTCCAAACATTAAGTGTGGGAGGTGCAGATCATTTTGAAACAAAAAACATAATCAAAGTTTGAAAAGGTGGTGTTAAAACAGAACAGTAGCCCCGAATGTTTAAGCTCAGAATGTCACTTACCACATATTCATTTTATACCTTCATTTTCGCTCATTTTATTGAAGAGTACCAATAATTCTGGGGTTGACTGCAATAGCATAGATTTACATGTACGATTTTGAGATACATTTATTACCTGAACATTCCTACACCGTTTGAGTTCACTGTCTAGAAAAGAGGGGGAAAACGCAGATGTGAAACAAATAAGCCTCTTCTAATAAGTCACTAATAAGCCTCTTCCTGTACCTCTTGTCCAGACACGCTGGTGTAATCCAGCGACGGATTTCGGAGGACGATGGCTAATTCTCGCCGATGTTCCATCATTTCTGTGAGAACAGCTTGAATCTCTTCTTTTCTTTCCTTAATTACAGGAAAGTCTGTCAGGTCCTCAAAAAGCTCCGTTTTATTCCCGGTCCTGTGGTTTAGGGGAGGGTTAGACAACAATAAAATACTTTTTTCAGGAAACTGAAACTAACTAGTATGAAAGATTAAGTCCCGACCAGACTCCTAATCAAAAACGTTTTATTATTATATAAAGTAGAATCATTAACATTATATAAAAATCTAGTAAAATACTTTCAACTTAGCCTTAAACATAGTTTTGCCCTTTTCAACAATTGCCAGAGATTTATTTACCTAAATATACCTAAGGCATATTCATTATAATAATAATAATAATAATAATACAATTCCTATGGATAATTTAGTCTGGAACCGTAGCTTCTTTTACTCCTAGCTGTCACGCACTTGGCAGCCTTTTCATTGAGCACTTTGAGGAAATTGTGGGCAGGGCTGAGGAGCTGGGGTGTGTCCAGGAGCAGGCTCTTTAAGAGGGCAGAGCTGAGCTGTGATTGGATGGCGGGTACGAGGGCTTGAAGTTCTGCACTCAGGCGAGACATCGTGCTGCTGATGAGGTAAAACTCCTGAGTGGAACACTGAGATGTACATAGAACACAAAAATAAAAAAGCAAACTGAGGACATTGGAGGCATTTTTTAATTTGCTTTATCATACACAAGGCATTTACATATATGAAGCAAGCACAAACCCAATTATATTTAACAAGCAAACCACTGTTTTTCATTTGCTATGTCAACAGCCAATTAAAGCTTGAACTCTGCTGCTGTTTATAAACATGTAGCCGATTTTCCCAAAGGTATTTTAGTGTAATACTCGCAATCCCCACTAATTATGATGATGAGGGAGATATACTCCTGTCCTATGCTTATCAAAACACAACAGCGTGACAGCTGGTAAACAAGTATGACTTCATGAGTGCACTTTAGTCCGGCGTGTCTACTAAATACATTCACAGCATTGCTAATGTTATTTGATTACGAGCAACGTGGGCCCAAGGGTAAGAATAAAAAGCGAATTAGACCAGAACTGCAACAGCTAATCGATAAAATCGATATTAATCAATTATGAAAATCGTTGTCAACGAATCTCATTATCGATTATTTGGTCTGCGCACATTTCATTTACTCATTACGTTACTTCTGTTCCGAAAACACGCTCCTGAGAGTAAATATTAAAGTTGGGTCCCAAATGATGTACTATACACTTACACTATGCACCGTGTACTCCACTGTCTAGTGCGGTGTTTCTTAACCCCTAGTGGTCAGTGGTGTAATTGCAGGGGGTCCATAGGAAAGTTTGAAAAATGTTTCAATAATAATCTAGATTTTTTTGTTAAATGTATCAAGACTTGAGTCTCATTCAAATGAGATGTTTTAAAATGAATCAATTTGGTTATTCACGTGCATTCACAAATATCACAGCTGAGCTGAGGATCATTCGTTGATGGATTTATTTTAAATTTATTTACAAATGAAATGGTAATTTGCAAAAACCGTTCAAGCGTTCAAGTTCAAGCTTCACATTGATGGATAAAATAAACAAAAGAAAATTCAGAGTCAAATTAAAATGTCACACCAAAATGTAAAAAAAATAAAATCTTTGAAATGTTTTGATTCCATTTTAAATGTCCAATGTTAATATTATTAATGTTAAATATTAATAAAATAAAGTAACACATATAGAAATGACTGTTAAATATATAGCCTGTAATTGTTGTGGAGTAAAGGGTTCCTTGTGGATTGTTCGAAATATGCTAGGGATCCAAATCTCACAAAAAGTTTGAGAACCACCAGTCTAGTGTATGAATTCTAGAAAAGTAGTATCATCTCAAATGGAACGCATTCGTTTTTTAATAACCGGAAGTATAAGTCGCTTCCTAGTCAGTAGCGCATGACGTCAGATTCGCCGACAATGACCTTCTACAGTTGACTGTTTCGGTCAGCGTTACCTTTAATTCCCAGCATGACCTCAGTCACCATCAGACGGAGGCGTAATCGTCAAGTGACTGAGGAAGAAAGTGTTCGACCAAAGTCTCCTAAGCATTTTATATTAAACACCCTGAAGAGGATCAAACTTTATAAAGCAGAGTTTGTGTAGCACTGAAGCACGAAAGTGATGCACAAGCACAAACTTATGTTTGTATCCAAAATGCTCCACTGTGTGCAAGGGCTTATGGAAACTGGTGCGAGTTGCTTAAAAGGTTTAGTTTAATTGAAGTTTGTCATTATATGTTGTATTTGCACGCTTGCAGCGTAAATTCTGTCGTTTATCGTAACGGAAGGGATGTGTTAGTAACGAGGCCGCGTTGCTCCTCGTTCGCGGTGTGGACACGGTGATGCACAGTAGGAGCGCAAGTAAGATCTGTAATGTCTAATTAAAACGCTATGCTCCAAAGTAAAACAATGTGCCTAAAAGCAGCGAGTAACAGAAACCACAAGGTGCAGTGAAAGGGAGTTCTTATTGTTAATTTAGGACTGTAGTTTAATTCAATATTTTTATATAAGTATTTATGTATTACTTTTGATGGATAGGAAAAAGAAAAAAAAAAAAAAGCACTGAATTAAACTACAGTCCTAAATGAATAATGTATATTCTGGTGTGTATTGGGTTCTTTTCAGTCTTATATAATTAGACAAACAGTTGTGTAAAGTTTTAGTGTTAAGATTATTTTTGTAACACTCAGATAGTGGATTTTATTTTAAATAAAGGAAAAGATGGTATTGAACCCCCCCCCAACGGATCAATCGAAATAGTAATCGGCCAACTAATCGATTATGAAAATTATTGTTAGTTGCAGCCCTAAATTAGACCCCCTTTTTTTTTTTTTTTTTTTAAAGGGCTAGGCTTAATCTCTCTCTTTTAAAAATGTTCCAGAGACGTCATTTAAAAAAAGATAATCATATATCACGGAAGGGACTTAACCTTTGAAATGTCATTTTATATCTTTACACAAGGTTGAATTTCCACCATTCGTCTCTTCGCACTCTCCATTTCGTTTTCGGCCAAATCTAACAGAGCTCATAGCGGTGCAGTGTTGAATGTTGAATGACGCAGCGGAAAAAGGCAGGTGAAAGCAGGTTAATGAGGGCAAACTTTCACCATAACTACCTCCCGGCGTTCACACAGCTCCAAACAATGTCTCTCTGTACGCCATCTATTACGCCTCTTGTCATTATGCAAATAGGGCCAATGTGAAAGAAACACACCATTGAGCACCTTCCCCTCAGCCCACCTGCCTCATTCTGGAAATGAATGCATCAGAGGAGAATTTCACGGAGAAAGAAATTACAGTTTTCTAATTACAGGCGCAGAACCTTTCACCCACTATGGAAAGCTAAGACGTTTGAGCACGGGAAAAAGTACGAGGCACGCTTTCGATTTCTCGAACCTCTAGAGGAAATTTAACGAAGCCTAAATTCAATAATTGTGTACATTAATTAGAACATTCCAGTTAGGGCTAATATATTACATTTTAAATTATACATTAAATGCACGTGTATATTCATAGTATACATCTTCGGTTATCTTTATATATCTGCATACACACTGTATATTATACATGGATAATCTGGGTACTGCTGTATATATATGATGTACATATATTTATGACTATACTTGGCTATATTATTAAGGTTTTTTCAATTATAAGTGTATTTACCATTCATACTGGTCTACGCAATAGCTACTGCACATATTGACTGGACAAAGCCGTTATATATTTATTTACTGTATATGGATATATTTTCCCCCTACATATTCAACCT
Source organism: Ictalurus punctatus (assembly GCF_001660625.3). Lineage (NCBI taxonomy): Eukaryota > Metazoa > Chordata > Actinopteri > Siluriformes > Ictaluridae > Ictalurus > Ictalurus punctatus. Next base: position 6,912,528 of record NC_030437.2, read on the forward strand.
GCACTGTTAATTTGCACACAAAATGCAGTAGTATTTGCACCTCTGGAAGATGCGAAACTGCATTTCATTGCAGAGTACCTGTTCTGTACTGTGCAATGACAATAAAGGTGCATCTATCTATCTATCTATGTTGTTTGTTTTTATAGGTAGAAATTACTGGGGAAATTCCCACACCTCACTGTTGTACGAGTAAAAAACTATTCACTGGTCAACTGTGGTCAATTCACCTATTTAATGCTCTGACAGATATTCCACTGGGCAAATTTAAAAACTAGCGAGAAACGTCATTTTACACCAGCCGAACGTGATGTCCGAATAATTCGGCGTCAATAAACAACCAGAAAGTTCCAAAAGCGTCTAGGATAATACAAGGAATAGATCTGTTAATAATATACAATTTAACAGAAATTAAGCGATCCAAAGAGTGTCGATCAGTTTGGAGTGAATGAAATACACTCTTAGGAAAAGAGATTCCTCAAGAGTTCTTAAAGAGGTTATACTTGGAACCAGTCACCAGGGTTCCAGTAACTCCAGTTCTACATGATGTAGAACCACTAGGGCTTTCCGTAGAGGGACAAGCTGAAGAATCCTTAAAGTTCTAGATTTAACCTTTTATTCCCTGTAAGAGTTTGGGCATTAATGTGTTTTTGCGGCTTTGTTTGGACCGGTAGCTCAACTTTGTTTTTGTCTTTGATCTGATTTGGGCAGAAAAGAACAAGTCTGAAAAATAAATAATAAAAAAAAGACATTGGATTGGTGTCAAAACCTTTCAAATTGGGTAATCTGGACCAGTCAAAACTAATCTGATGCATTCAGGGTAATACAGCAAAGAAACAGTTCAGGAAAGGAGAGAATCTTGGCCTGGGGCAGTGAAATGGTAGTCTCTCATACTGCGTTGTTTAAAACGTTCCTGTTTTAATGGCTATGCACCAAATATGTTGCCTGGAATTTGCAACATACTCAAGAAAACAGACCTAAGATTTAAGAACGAAATTAGATTTGCCCTGCTGTGTGAGTAAAATCACATCTTCTGCTTGAGAGTTAGAGCTTCCCCACAGCAGAAAGAGAACTTTCTTGATTTATTGCTGGTTTAGAGGCCATGGCTGCACCTACTGAGTTTTGGTAGGGAGGTGAATCCTCCGGTCATACCTTCTTATGATAAATGCTGCAGAGACCTCTCTCCAGGTCTGGCAGTCGAGTGAGCAGGGTCTGGATGGAGGGCAATACGACAGACTCGGAGGACAGGATTTCTGCCACGGCTTCCTGACGTAACAGGATCTCACTGAGAGACGAGAGAGAGAGAGATGTTCGGACACAATAAACAGGTAGAAACTGAAAGATACACTACGCAAACAGACCTCAACATTTTGCCACACCAGTGTTTTCAATAAGTACGGTTACCTTTCACTTGGAACACGACACTATCTAAGCAATGGGCACAATTTACTCAGAAACGCTAGCTACTAAACTTACATCATTGGTGTCCATCAGCCGTTAATATTCTAGTCGAATAGAAGCCGATAATGCACTGGGAATTTATTTACAATTCTAGCTCGGTCTACAATGATCCATCTAGTTCGTATTTAATAACATGGCACAACATGTCCAGGGAACACAGAACAGGATAGTACTGGAGGCTGAGGACACTTACGATGTAGACTTTAGGGGTTGGCTGACCCATTTCTTTAGCAGCCTCTTCCCAAACGGAGTGTGTGTATGATCCAGAACCCAGAGCAGACTACCCTTGACTGTGCCTGTGGTCTGATCGAAAGGAGAAGGAGGTCATTAAACTGGCAGCTCCAGGGTAGGTATTACGGAAACGCTTGAAATGAGAGAAGATCGCAGTGCTAATTAAGCAAGTCATGCTGAGATGAGTTGGGTGAAAACACATGGCATTGTATTTGGATATGTGCGTAGTCATTAGATCACTCAGGCAACAGAATATAAACAAGAAATTGCGTATAGGAATGGAAGAAAAGTGTGTGCGTTCTGCCATTGTTAGAATATTCGCTATATCGGTTCATCATCACAGATGTTGGTGATGCTTTACCTGGTTACAAAAGATCTCTAGGTTCTTCAGAGTAGTGGCACTCAACACCATGTGCTCTGCATCACTCGACAGCCTCTTAAAGGAACTAGAACAAACATTTCCACCAATTCATTATTTTCTTAAAAGGGAAATCTGGCAATAAAGTAAACTAAGAAACACACACCACTGAGGCAGGCAGCAAAGTTCAGCCGAGACAACACAGAACAAGGCTTTCGGTTCCGGATGCCGTGCATGCTAATTACATGTCTTTCTGAGAATCTGAGGTCAGGGCCCTGTTATTTCCTGTTACAAAATGTCCTTAACCAGTCCTTAATTACAGTGTGTATCAAGCAACTTTCTTACCACCCTGACCCGCTAAACAAATTGCAAATCAGCAGCGTACGGTTTTAGGTGTTTGAATTGACCTCATATTTATATATTTAAGTCATGGTTGAAGAATTTCCTATTCCTAGTCACTAAATGTACTAAAAAAATAAAATAAATAAATATCAAATGGGAATATACTTCAAATATACTTTTCTCATATGAATTCATAGGGGTGCCAATAATTGTTGCACACCTATATTTAACAAAGGTTGTTTTTGTTTTGTTTTTTTGAGATAAACCTGTGTTGTGTTTGCAATTATTTGTTATCCATGAGAGCCGAGAATTTTTGTGAATTTTTTGAACAGAAGATCAAAAGACAATTTTTCACATCCTTCGTTGCTCATATTTTCCAAGGGTGCCAATATTAGTGGGGGGCACTGTATACATATATACACATACGCACGCACACATAAGTATATGGTATTTAAATATAGATTAATATTTATATATACACACAGTACATATAAATTATCATTTTTTATTCTGCTGAATACAGTGATCTGAGTGAGCGGAGATATCCGGCATGTTCTTTAAGACCTTTCTAACCCCTGAAGTTCTGACATCACACTACAATAACAGAACTCTTCATTACACAGAGTCATGTTTTACTATCCTGAACTTAACTCTGCTACAGTCAGTCATTCTCATCTCTGTGTATTTACCTGAGGCAACAAACTGTTCAGAGATAAACTACAAAATAGACACGGCCACTGTTTTATTGCCGGGTGGAGATCCGTTTTTAACGCATCACACAAAAATTGAACACATTTTAACTTCGGATGGCTGTGCGTGGACGTCTCGTTATTGAGGAAATTGTGTCTGAAAGCGAGAACACCGACAGGAGGAATCCATCATGGTGACGGAGAACTGTAAATCGGTGTGCTTAGTTGAAACGAACAAGAAATCTTTCTCTAGTGTGTTTTATTGCATTAGTCTTATAAGGCCCAAAGTGGTTGTTTTGTTTGTTTGTTTTTTTGCATGGAAGCGAATGAATAAATAAATAAATTAAAGTGGGTGAGTGAGTGAGTGGGGCTGAGGTACCTGGAACAGAGGAGAACCCTCTCCAGCTTAAATTCAGTCAGGTACTGGATCACTGGCCCCAAACAGCAGACGATCTGGCTCTCTAAACTTAGATAGAATGGAGAGGAACCTGTGCGGAGACACAACAAGTATCACACGAGTACATTCTAAAACTCCTTGATGTTGGTTGGTATCTGTGACCTTGCATTTCCAAGCTACAAGGAGAAGTTTGAGTTACGCTGGTGGTTATGAAGCTCATAGGATATAATTTATCATCATTTTCAACCTCATCAAACCAGTCGGTGAGCCCTTGTGCTATGTGGATGGGGGCGGAGTCACCTGGAAGAGACCACTCCCATCAGGATAGAAATGAAAAGGTAAATCAGTCAGAAGAACTCTGTAATGATTTGCAGTGACTCTTCCCTCTTAAACGGGCAAGTGGACAAACTATTCAGCAACATGCCCACACAAATCGACAGAGTCACCTGTTTTTCCATTATTTGTTACCCTTCTGTACTGTAGGTAGGTGTAATGACGCTGCGTTTTCCCTCTGTGCATTCGAAAAACATAACTGACCCAAAGGGAAACGACGGAAATTGGCGTTCTTCTTTTAGTTCGTTTTCCACCAACCTAAGAGGCAACTGAAGAGGTACACCACTACAGACTCGACATAGACAAAATGCTGTCGTCTGATTGGTTTGGTTAACCAGCTAGATAGAATGAAAAAAAAAAAAAGGATGAAAAGGATTGCTGACAAAGCAGGGTTTCTATACTTCCACAACGTTAACACCATGAAAACAAATTCGCTATTGTAATGAGGCTACCAACAGACTAAACCCCATGTACATTTAGCTTCCTATATAAACAAAAGTGTTTGCTCGTGCTGCACAAAAATATGAAACCTAGACCTTGAAGTAGCACAATGATAATTTTAGAGCGCAAACACCACTAGCAAAGCAGATTATTACATCCATCCGTCTTCTATACCGCTTATCCTTTTCAGAGTCACGGGGAACCTGGAGCCTATCCCAGGGAGCATCGGGCACAAGGCGGGGTACACCCTGGACAGGGTGCCAATACATCACAGGGCACAATCACATACACACTCACACACCCATTCATACACTATAGACACTTTAGACACGCCAGTCAGTCTACCATGCATGTGTTTGGACTGGGGGAGGAAACCGGAGTACCCGGAGGAAACCCCCGCAGCACGGGGAGAACCTGCAAACTCCACACACACAGGGCCACGGTGTAATCGAACCCCCGGCCCTGGAGGTGTGAGGCGAACGTGCTAACCACTAAGCCCAGATTATTACATATTTTTGATTTTAATATGGTGTTTGCACTACGTGTAACCAATCAGCAACGAACAGTTGTACTGTTAGGCCCACCCGTAAAAGTATAAATTAGTTCCTGTTGGTGAAAGAAAAACAAAAACAAAATCAATTTAAAAAAAAATAAAAATAGTAGAATGTTTTACGGAACTGGTGGTCTACAGACAAGGCAAAAGTTTCATTTTCTGGTGCAAAATGTTTTAGTTCTTTTGTGCAGTAGGAAAAAAAAAAGTAGAAGGACTTACACTTAGGATGAGATATTACTCAAATAAAAGAAATGCGTGGTTGGAAAAGTGCACAGATATTGTTTGGCATCCACTTGAAACAGCTGCACAGCTGCATTAAAATCCAGAGTTAAAAACAAAAACAAAAACATTGGGGACCGTCTAAGAGCAAATATAGCAATTAGAAAGTTTTTGCTTTAGAGACTCCAGGCCACATGAAAAACGATGGCCTCGGGTCATTTGTTAACGCGTGTTTATTACAGGGTGGAAGCCATGCCAGACAGAAAACAGGCAACATCAGAGAGTGCATCAGCACCGGTGACACAGAGAGATAATGAGTCATGTCTAGAGATTGAGAACAGCCCAATGCGGAGCGATTTAATCTCGGATTTGGCAGGGAGGCCACACGCATCCAACCTAAAGACAGCAGCCATTGATCCACCTGCCGTCTGTCCCTCTGAGAACGATTTTTCAATTACAGGACAAAGCCCACACACTGACCCCATGTCAGGCTGACCAGATAACTCTACATTCAAAAGGCCAGCTTGCCTGCTAGGTAGGATGACTCGGAGGGGGCGGTTAGGTATCACAAAGACATGTAGAGAGAAAATAACAATTACCCTTTTCCTGATCTTCTGCTGTCTGAGGAGTTACGCTGCCAAACAAGTTGTTGATGGTCAGCATGGCAGTGGGGTATTCAAACTGGGTGCTGTCTCGCTTCTCAATACGAATGCGATCATCTGCCTGGACGCTGTCATAGAGGGATATAAAGAAACATAATTATATTTACAGCAAATAGGATATGGTCTAAGAACACTCTAAGGCCAAAACTCTGTTATATACTGTACGAGTTAGTGTGAGACTGAAAACAATAATTTTTTATATAAATACGCTTCGTAGATCTGATGCTCGCTGAAAAGTAATTAAGGTATACATTTTATTTTCAACCTTAAGTGATTGCCACAACCAATAAGCTAAACTAACTTCTCAAGTATCTATTAATGAAATAACACTGATCTTAGTGTCAATGGAAACGTACGTCATATGTACATATGTAGGTTGGGGGAAATAAGTATTGGACGCGTCAACATATGAGGTTATTCACATGAACTTTTCACCGGACATCAATTTTAACTCAAGAAATCCGCAAATATAAAGAATTCACAACATTAACGTCCATAAATAAAGTTATGTTTAATAAAGTGGAATGACACAGGAAAAAAAAAGTATCGAACGCGCTAAGAAAAAGCAGTTCTCCAAGTCAAGGTA